>NC_054403.1:2157500-2457500 GCF_017976425.1 Toxotes jaculatrix | reverse complement strand
TTCTGAAGGTGGATGAAAACAGATGAAAGAGAATCAGCATCTACCAGACAACGAAGCTATGCAAGAATAACTGAAAGTGGTTCAGATGAGATAACAGCCAAGCAGAAAGGAAGTGGTTAAGATGTCATGGTTCTAAAGTGTGTGTGTGTGTGTGTGTGTGTGCACTGCAGAATAAAGTAATAGTGCCTTTTTCTGTGACACAGTGTAAATAACATTTCCTTCCACCCATTATGTAACCTTGTGACGTTTCCTCGTATAAAAACAAACAATTAAAGATACAAAAACTTATTACAGATATTTTCTCAGATGATCCATGAAGCGATTTAGGCACTTGTGAATGAAGTTAAAATACCAGAGCAGAGAAGGTGGCAGAGTGCTGAGAAAGAGAAATGAAGAACATGGTGGTAGACTTACAGTGATGGCCCCTGAGCTGCAGTTCTCAGCACAGTTCTGTCAACCCAAACAAGAAGCAAAGATGAGTATGTGGCACCAATAGCATCAGCATCAGCATCAGCGTCAGCATCAGCATCAGCATCAGCGTCAGCCAGTCAAAGCACCAGCAAAATGCTAAACGGAGTCCCAGTATTGACAGCTGGGCTGTCTGCCACTTCACAAACAGCCCAGCTGAAGGCCACACTAACATGAACCTGGAAACAGTAGCTGAAACATCTGGCTTTTGTCTAGTCCTGAAAAAGGGAACATGAAAACATTCCCCTCCAAAAAGTAAAAAGAAAGCACCACCACATTAAATGCCTCACAAGACACTGTCTGTGATGTACTTTATGTAAACACACAACATCAGGTCAGGAGTATGTTGCCTTACCTTCACGGTCTCTCCAAATTTGATCACGACAGTGCTGAACTCCTCCGTCATGATGATGCTGAACTCATCTGGTACGCTGGCTGGGAATGACTGATGAGACGGGATGAAGAGAGGCAGCAGCAGCAGAGACAGCATCCATGTAGAGGAGAACATAGAGGACCCAGACATGGCTAACAGGTAGGTCAGGTTTGCAGCAGGAGTCCTAATTCACAATGTGAATTAGGATTTAAGAAATATTGTTTTTGTATGTGTGTGTGTGTGTGTGCAAATCAATTTCCCAATCTATATTTTAATTTCAGTTTTGTCTGAGCTGCTTTTTCTAAGTCCAGTTACTTATTGATGCCTACACCTGTACTCGCTTTCTAAATCTTGTAGAAAGTCTTGTTGTCTGTTGTGCACTCCTGTCCCTTCTCCTGACGCTTTGACAATGGATGGCCCACAGGTTCGCTTTTAACACACCATGATGTGACATTTCCAGACTATTGGGGAATCCCTGCTTGTTTTTTTTTTTTTTTTTTTTTCTTTGGCCATGGTTTGATCATGCTCCTACACATCATTACTCAGCACAATCCTGAAATGGTAGGCAAAAGTGATACAACATGTATGTGCAGATGCTAGCCACATATCAGCGCGATCTGATTGGTTATGACTGTCGCGGCATTTCCTCACTTCTGTGAAGACCTGGCCATCGTTGCACGAACGAAAACAAGTCTGATGCTTCTTCTTCTGTAGTCTCTGTGGACTGAACTGAAATAGTGTTTTCATCCAGCTGTTCCATCCACATAAGCCTCAAATGTACCTGAGAACTGTACATGGCCTTAAAAAGCAAACTTTGTGTGTCCCCCCATGAGTGCTAGAATTGGGTACAAAGTGTGGGGCCCCTTAAGTTAGATGGCATGTCCTGCAACTCTATTTCGGCCCCTTTCTTCAGTCACTACTTTAAGTGGAGTGTAGTTACAGCCTGAAACTTGAACAGGGCCCTGGGCACAGATGTGTAAAGTTAATATTACTTTGGATCTGCATTTTTCTGCAACATCTGTAGTGTTTATATTCAGCAAGTACACCAGTGCAGTGCAGTTACATAGGTCAAGATAGGAAGTGGTCACCTGGGGCATTTCTGTTAGCGGATGATTTTTGAAATGATGGAGTGAGGAGTGAGGAGCAGCCACAGTGAGCTGTTAGATGAAGACCTGCACTCGACTCCAGTTCCTCAGCCACGTAAACAGCTCCTCTCACTGTGAGTGAAGTCAGATGGAGGCTGTGATTATTATTGGTTGACTTCCTATTTGCATCTCCGTTGCAAATAGGAAGCTGCTGCGCTTGTGTGGGCCGAGGAACATTTTGTTTCCACACCTGTGATGAGACAAAGAGTGATGTCCATGTGGGTAGGACGGGAGCCCGTATGGATTATCTCGGTTGTGGTCTCTTTACAAGTATGATGCTATCCTGTTGATTCCATTACATTCACCAGGAATGATGTAAAACGTGTCTGTGGGTGACAGTGTGGGCTCACTCTTCATACAGAATTCCACTGATGAATGAAATCGACTCTGTTTTCCACCGTAACCTTTGTTCATTCAGATAAAAAGAACAATGGAAGCACAGAGGCTAATTTTTCCCCTCATGTCGCTGTGCGATAGAAATAACAAGACTAAAACTCAAAAGGTCACTTTATTTCACACGCAGATAAAACCATTCACCAAAACAGCAAATCTTACTAATTTCCACTTCAGACAGGAGAAACAAGGCTTTCCCCACATACTGTTGTTAGGTAACCAGAGCCTGCGGCGATCAGTGATGCAACAGATGAATAACTGAGACGGTTTTCTTAGAAAGTGAAACCAGTGAAGCCACACACGGCTGCCACACCTGAGACTCGCTTGCACTGTCAGTGGATACGGTGAAGTTACTGAAAGGCTCGTTTTCAGCTGCGGGGGCTCGGTGTGGACAAAAAGCACTGGTGAGAAAGTGGATGTCATCGGATAAACTCAAGAAAAAATGTCTTTGTATCACATCATGTGTGTATTAAATCCCATGTACATGAAGAAAGTATAAAAAAAATCTGATGGCGCTGGTTTGAGTGTTTCGGAAGCTGCTCATCTCCTACTGGGATTTTCACGTTCCTGGCAGGAACAGAAAATAACAGTCGCAGAATATAACAGAAGAAAAATGACAATATTCATTTATATAGAGGATAAAATGTGGTTCAGCAGAGTATAATATATTATGAATAAACACAAAACAAGTCAGTCACCTAAAGCTCCAAAGCAGAGAATGAAATTTATTTCCCATCATTCAGCAGTTACAAGATCAACATAAAAACAACACCCATGTTTCATCACTTTCTGCCTTTTCATTTACTTTTTCCCATCATTCCCTTTTCTCCTCTCACCCCCCACCCCCCATCTCCGTCCTCTCTACTCCAGAAACTCACTCCTCAGACTCCCCTCACTGTCTGAGAAGTTGATCAACTCCTCCACCTCGTCACCATCCTCATCCTCATCTTCCTCCTCAGCCTCCCGAGATGTCTGCGCCTCCCCCTCTCCTCCTCCTCCCCCTTTCCCCCCCAGCTCCAGGTAGCCCTTGGCAGTTTGGCTGACTGCGCCGCTGCTCTTTGTTCCTCCTCCTCCTCCTCCTACTCCTCCTGCTCCTCCACCTTCAGCCTTATGTTTGACCGGCTGGACCATCAGGATGCCCTCGTCCAAAATGGGGGTCCCCGCGGGGCTTACTCCCTCCCCCGCTGCCCGACTGGCTCGGTCTGCACTCAGAGTATGAGCGCTGGGATCCAGGGTGACAGTGGACTTGCTTGTGCACAGACCCATGCCCAATGGCTTCTTCTGGCTCTAAAAAAAAATGGATTGAATGTCAAATCCTGAAATCACAACTCTCTCAGATAGCGGTGGTTTTACCCAGTCAGTTGCTGTGTAGTCTATAAGAATAAAATAAGGCCAACCATAGGCAAGACTCGAAAATGGATTCCTTGCTTGATGTTTAGTTCCCAGACAGAGTTTCCTTTCACTTCACTTTTTCTGGAGGTTGTTTGAACCAAAAGATTCACAAACTTTGGCGATCCAAGACGTTCTTTTCCAGGTGAAAATCCCTCACAAGCCTTGCACCTTGATGATTGTTAAAAAAAAAAAAAAGAAAAGGAACATACGTTTCCAACAGGCGTCCTGAAGATTGGACGGTTGTCGTCAAAGATTTGGTGACCAAAACTGAATGTCCTGGTAATCTCAGGAGACTGCAAATCATTTTTGTGAATCATTTCCGTTCAGTCCCGAGGCCATGTGGACAGCAGAGACGCTCCCATCCGCATGCTCTCGGTGAATTTGCTCATCTGGTTTGAAATGACCATCCTAACTGAGCTGTCGGAGCCAGACTTCTCTTTGTCTGCCTTCAGTCCATAGGATGTGTTCCCTCTTCTGCTGTCCAGAGCTATAAATAGACTCAAACCAATCCAGTGTTGTCTGTCCTGTTCATTCTTGGACCACCTGGACAATGTGGGTGGGGATAGCGAAGGAATACTATCTATTCCAGTATTACTATCTACCAACTAGTACTGAAGTATTCTTGAGCAAAACACTGATCCACTTGCTCAGTGACAGTGGCTCCCATGTGAAACAGAACTTTGAATAGAACAGAGAGACAATCAAAGCCAAATATTACGACTTATTCTCTGTCTTATTCTCTGTCTGTTTGTCTGTTTCAAGGCACTTGTCCACATAAGGTTTTAGCAGCCTGCATTGTTCTCTCAGGCTCAGCTGGTCTTTTGAGGGTCCTTGACTTGAAACAGTCTGTTTGTGGCAGGTCAGCAGATTTCAACCGTAAACAGATCCAGTGTGGTTCGATGAGGATGCTGTTCATCTCAGCTAAAAAATACCGTAGTGATAGAGCATTGCCATTTTGCTGCTTTGGTTTGCAAAGACACCACCGCAAACAAATCAATTAAGAAATATCAAATCACTGATATTAGTCAGCAACCGTATGAACTCCAAACCAAAGCTTAACCTCCATGACAGTACATCACCAATATCTGGCTGAGAATGAAGATTCATAAAGTCACAGTCATCAGTCACAAAACAAGAACTGATAAAGTTTAATTCAACATGTGAAATTCAGGAGCTGCTCACAGCTGAAAAAAAAAAAAAAAAAAATATATATATATATATATATATATATATATATATATATATATATATATATTGGAAACTGGTGAGAGAGTTCACAAAAAATCAGGAATCACAAAAATCAAGTTACAAACTGTTCAAAAGCTGATTCATAAGTTGCAGTTTAAATGTCATCTGGCAGAACATCCTTAATAATAACTCTGTAATGTACAGTAGTGGTAAAATACACACTTTTTCTTTTTTTTATTTCATGAATAATGACATGAAAACGAGTCGTTTCATTCAAATCTGTGCAAGTTAAATGTCTCAGTGGTTGCATGGGAAATAAATGGCCAAAAACTCAGTTTCTCTCTTGAGGTGTGACGTGGTCCACGGGCTGATCGAGCGTTGGAATCCCACAACCTATTCAAAGCTCAGCTAAGTCAATCTGAAAATTGAAATAGAAAAAAAAGGTCTGTATTTCTCAAATCTGAAAGGCTGACTAATTAAAAGGTGCAAAAGAATTTATGTGGCCAGCACCATTAAGATGGCAGAGATAGGGAGAAGCAGATTTGGTTTCGTCTTATCTTCCTGCCGTGACAAACGGCTCTGAAAGCAACAGCACGCAGTTTTCCACCTGACCGTGACTGTTTGTAAAAAATTTCCTCTGAATCTCCACAGTTCAGTCAATCCCTTTCTCTTTATGAGAACGGCTCAGAAAGCGATGTGTGATTGAACTAAAATCTCAACCATTTTCAGCGTTTTGCATGCACAAAGAAACAAAGTGAAATCTCAGGAGTACTGGCCCAGGCGAAGGCATTTCTAATGAAGAGCGTTGATTTTAGCTGAAGTACAACATGTTCCATGTTTAGATTGATTCACATTTTTCCTTAATCTTATCTGAAAGCACTGCAGTCGAGATGAGTGTGAAGGAATGCAGCTTATCTTACTACTGCTTGTGCTATGAGTGTCATGGGCTAACCACAGCGACTTCTCTGCTGTGCTTGCAGTAAATCACGTAGATGATGTGGAATCTGAGGATTCCCCTTTTCACTGCTCAAGTAACCCAGCCCGGGGGAGTTCCAGCGAGGGAGGTCACAGTCTTGAGACAAATCGCTGACCACAAATATTGCAGCCTCTTTTATTATTATATGGAATGTTGTTTTTATTACATTTCGGTTTTTAACAATTCAATATATCATTTACTGGCCTCCCTCCTTCCATCTGTCAGCCCCAGGCTCTGATACACAGTACTACATCACCCCCCCCCAAAAAAAAAAACAAAAAAAAAAATCCCAAAGACTGAAAAGTAGCCAAGACACTGACTGTAGTTCAAACTTGGATCCAGGAAGTGGATTGTTGCCTTAATTCCCAGATGCTGGAATAAAGGACAGTGGTGAATCCTGGTGAGCTGATGCACATCAAGCAGGATTTGGTGATCCCCAGTGTTCAGTCTTCATTTCGCATTGCCCACAATATGTGCACAGCTTGTAACACAATGATTATGCAAATAACAGCTGTGATTCAGTCTCTATTGAAAAGCCCACACTTGGCTCCATTTAGCTTCATGATTTAAGGCCAGTATTCATGCTAAGATTTTAGAAAAGCTGTTGGCAGAATAACTGTTAGCTGTTAACAGCATCTTTAATAGATTCAGTTTGGTTTTAGGAAAAATGACTGCACAGAAACTGTTCTTCTGTCAGGGCCCGAGGGAGAAGTGAAGAGGACACAGGCGCAGAGTCAGAGTGTGAGGAATCAAAGAACGGTTTAATCAGTCCAGGTTCGTTACACAGAGAATCAGTCCAAGGAAGCAAAGGTAACACCAGGGAAAGGCTAGCTCGAAATCCAGAAATCCAGGCAGGGGTCATACACAAACACTAAGAACACACTAGAACTCGAACGGGTAAAGAACGCTGGAAAGCTTGGTCAACAACACACAAGACAATCTGGCGACGAGTGCAGGGAAGACGAGGACTAAATACATCAGGGGGAGGTGAGTCAATTACAAACAGGTGAAACACATTAGGAGAGGAAGAGTAATCAGGAAGTGGGAGGAGCACACGGGGAGGGGGAAAGTCGAGACACCTGAAACGAGAGGGAGAACAGTGAACAACCGGAAGCTAAGATATTGTCAAAATAAAACAGGAAACCCTAAATAAGCAAAACAAAATAAGAGCGCCCTGGCTCCCCAGAGTGAACCCTGACATCTTCTATATGTCATTAATGATTTATTGTCATCAGACAAAGGTGACCTTGATCTTCTAGATCTAAGCACAGCCTTTGATACCACTGATCATGAAATCCTGACCAATGGAAACCAGGTGGGCATAAGTGGCACTGTCCATCAAATTCAAATCAAGTCAAGTCAAAATTATTTAGGCTATACAGCCCAAAATCAGAAATCACAAATTTCCCTCCAGGGGCTTTACAAGCTGTACAGCATACAGCCCCCTCTGTCCTTAGACCTTTGAATCAGATTAGAAAAAAAAGTAAGAAACCTCAGGAAGAGTAACTGAACAGGGATCCCTCTTCCAGGATGGACAGACATGCAGGAGATGTTGTCTCTGTAAAATAAAGCACATGGTAAATTTACAGAGAGAACAATCAGGATTAGGAAATGATAGACTAATAGATCATAGAGACAACACTGTGGAAAACCTCCAGGTGCTGCCAGCAGATAAGTCAGAAGACAGAAGACCTCCTCTCCACCTGGAAAGAGGACAGACTCCACAAGAGGCAAGCCCAGGTACACCATAACAAGCACAACATGAACACATGGGAGGGACAGAGACGAGGAGGAGGCTGTTGAACAACAACACCCAGACCAAAGGATCTTGGGACAGGGCACACACCAACCAGTTGTCCAGAACTTGTAGTTTGGTATCCACTGGCTATTGTTGACAAAACCCATGGGTCTGACACAACACCCTCCCAAATGGCCCAAGCAAGTTAAGAGGCTCCTCCATCTGAGTTCCCGTGTCCTCCCCTGAGACCTCCTCACTCAGGAGGTTTTGGACAGACATCTGACTATGCCCCCCCCCCCCCCCCCCCCCCCCCCACCCCGTCCCCACTGCATGCCTTTGCATGCATACATTGCATCCTGCATTTTGTGAGGTGCACCAATCCCTGGCTTGTATGCTGCTGTGGCTGACCGGCAGCAAATACATTGTGTGCTTCTCTTAGTATGTTCTTTCCAGGAATGGGGTGTTTCCCATGAGTCTGATACACGTGAGGCTGGGGTTACACATCTGTCATGGGTCACTGTGTGGAAGGGGTTTGTTTGTGTTATTGAATGGAATAAAAAGAGAGTTTCACTGTTGTGTCATTGGGAATCTCCGCTGACGGTATTGCACTTGCGTGCATGTAAAACATATATATCGTTATACTCATCCACTACAGTTTGTGTGCTTATTACTGATGCTGTTAATGCAGTTTCCATGACATCTTCCTGAGTGTCTTTTACACTGAGTCTTGATAATAAGAAAGGCCTAAGAACGAAACTTTAAGAGTTTTGGGTTTCAGATCAATCAGCTTTGTGTGTGTGTTCACTCTGAGTTAAGTTCATGTGGCGAATGAAAAATACACCATCATCAATGGAGCTCCTTGTCAAAATGACTGGCACCCCTGAATTTCTCATACTGTGATGTCTGCACCTGAACCAGAAAGTTAGCTGGTTGGAAAGATGAGAATGACCTTTTTTTTGTCGTTTTGAGAAAATGGTGAATGGTTTCAGAAAATGTGTCTTCGCAATCGGGGAAAAAAAACTGTAAACACAGGAACTGAAATGCTGTTTAAACAAGATTATATGCTAATACGCCGCCTCTATTCAAAAATATTTTAAACTTTAAACCATGATCTGATACCTGAGGTAGGACTGTTCCAACAGTGAGACCAAACACAACATGAGATGATTTGTTTTATTTACAGTAATTCATGCACAGTAAACGTTTCAGTGCGGGGAAGTGACTGACACCCTGACGGCCATCAAACTACAATCCAGAAATAACACTAACAAAATATATTCCGCTAATGTAGGTGTTACATAGTTTGATTGTATCTGTGTAACAAACTGACACAACTACATAAAAATAAATGAAGCAAATTTAAAAGGTCATAGGGCTAAACCACCTTAGAATAATGTGTCAGCGCTGTCAAGTCAGAACGCAGCTGGTTTTCTTATTCCTCCCATTCTGTCAGGTGGAGCCAGCATCCATCTGCAGCTCTATAATAAAAGTCCACTTGTCCTAATCCGCTACATAGGGTTGTCACTTTAATGTAAGCACATGTTGGTTTTGTCATTTTTCTTGGGAGGACAGTCTCAATACTTGATACCTCTTGAGAGGGCATGAGTAAAGAGAGTAAAGCCTTTGATCCAAGTTAACCAAACTGTAACCTGAGCAGCCGTATGAGATTATTTAAACTAGGCAGCAACTGAAGACAAAGTCAGACTAATCTGTATGAGCTATACTTCCCATGAAAACCTGGGGACAGGAGGCAGGCACCATTCACCTCAGATTATGGTTATGAAGTTCGGTGACTTCGCAGCTCCACTCAGCTTCAACCTGAACAGAGATCTAGTCAGCCAGAAAGACCAAAAACCCCTGAACAGGTGTACATGGCCTTTAGTAAAGGAGCTCTCTGCCCGTATATCAAAAAGAATAGGAATGGTTTTGAATTCATACTCGTGTGGAATGAGCTGATCCAACAGCTCCAACAGATCCAAGACACCATCAATGCATTAACTGTGTCCAAAAGTATAATACACTGATAGATAAAGACGTTCTTTGTGTAAATACTGTGAACAAAGAAAAAGGAATGATGCACCAGGATTCATTAGGGAACATTTGTTTAGGTCCAACTGAGTGGAAAATGTGTCTGAGTCCTGGTAAATGATTCAAATCCCACCCTATCCCACTGTCTCACATTATAGGACAGCTCTAATTAGCTTCCAGTCGTGTAACAGATAAAAAAGACATGTATCCTATTATGCACTGTACATACAGTAGAGAAAGACATCTTCTCATATCAACTTAAAACAGAAAATGAAAATAGCTGAGCGAAGTTTGATTTGGAAGCTCTCGGTCCGTAGCACTGTAATCTAATCTCTGTCGACCTCTGCTGTCTGTCAGTTACTCATCCTCTGCTGAAAAATCTAAAAAGCGGTAGGTCAGACACTGTACAGAGGAGGTGACATTATTGCCTGGTTATGATATTAACTTGGATCAAAGGCAAGCGAAGTTTCAGTGTTCTGTGCTTCTTCACTTGTGTGGGGGCTTTGGGGTCCCTTGGAGGTGGTTTTCATCGCTTTGTAGTGGTTGTCTTTCATTTGCAGCTGTTTTGCGTCTCTTTGTGGTGGTTTTGAGTGACTCTCTAACAAGAACCTTTGATGGTAATTTCATATAAAGGTTCAAAGGCTAACAACAACCAAAAACCTATCACCTTCTGACTCAGGTAGGGCGGTCACCAGGGGTGTCCTCAACTTGTGCTGGAGTTCACTCCCGTCTATCTGTCAAATAAGCACCACACAAATACAGAGAACATCTCCTGAGCATGGATTTCTAACAGTATATTAATATATTAATATATTAATTTCATTATTAAAAGAAAATGCTTCTTGATCTGATTCTACTACTATTAGTATAATGAATGGATATGGTGAGTGTATGTGGGTGGGGTGCTCTCCTCTGTTACATCCCCTTCTCTAGAGAACGCAGCTGACTTTTACTGTCATGTGTGGCTTTAAACAGCCAAAAGTATCCATGTGCCCAGGAGCAAGGCAGCAATAAAAGATGCTGTCCTCTCACTCAGTGCTCCATTTTGGCAAGTGCATTGCGCCCAGATGTGTGAATCTCCGTCCTGTCTGTCTTTATGTGTATTTCCATGTCTGTGCCTCCACCTTCCTCCTGCTTCTTCCTTCTCGCTAACCTCTCTCCATCTCTCCCTGAGATCCTGTCTTCCTGCAGGTGGAGACAGAGCCAAGGACAGGTTGTCTATGATAGGTGAGGATGAGGTGGAGTCAGGGCAGTCCAGCCAGTCTGCAGCCGAGGATCGTGGGTATCCATCCTGGGGCGAGGAGCCTGGAAACATGAACTTCCAGTAGGAGTCTCCTTTGAAGAGGTAGACGGAGCCTGGAGAGGACAGAGGGACCATCATCTTACATGTTTTTGCATTTGATTGCAAAGGGTTTTCTTATTTTACAACAATCTCCTGCTCCTATCTGTTTCACTTGGTCTGAACTGCATCTCACATTTTCCAAATAACACTTTACTTTTAAGCCTACAGTACATTTTTCACTGTCATTACTATGTTTGATGAACATCTGTTTGATGACCGCGGCTGTCATCTACCCACCATCCAGTGGTTCCCGTGTAATTTGTCAAATCTTCAGCTAGATAATAATCATTAAGATAAGACGGATGATGCTAACACACAACTTGTCATGGTACATTTCCATAGATTATCACCAGTACTCTTGTCTACAGTCTCTGTACTTACTTAACTTGAAGTCATTTACAGTTTTATATGAAGCAAATGTAATCAACATTTAACACTTTAACTTTTCAAGTTGGCAAAATATCACCTTTTTTTGTTGATATATTGAAACTGTGTGTCCAAATCCAGCAGTTACAGATCAACATGATGCTTCATCTGGTGTGGTGTCTGAGTCCACCTGATGTTGATGGAGTTTCCTTGGTGGTCATTGCTCATTCGAAATGAACTGATCAGTTTCTATTACATCATCAGGGGGTATTTACAGGCAGTGTTGCCCATTTGGTGCCTTTCTCTCTAGATTTTCTGATTTCAGACCCTTTAGTGACATTTTGCTTGTGGAACAAAGCTTAGCTACTTTCTGTAAAAGAGAGTTCTCAGTATTTCCTCAAAAGGGTGAGGTCGGGCTTCCCCTCCACAGACACACCTCTCTATGAGTCTTATTCTTCTAACTTTCTCTCTTTCTGATGATTTTACAGGTAAATCCATCTGAAATCACAGCACAGCCACCATCTTTAACTTCTCTGTGTGGTGATTCTGTCTAGTGACATTGATCCACTTTTTAGCTACTTTCTACTGAAAGCAGTAGTTTATAGTGGCTCCAGAACAGTTTTCAACTATGTCCTCAATTTCTCATAGTGACCATACGAGGTCCAGACATGTACCAGGTTTTGACCTGGTCTTGTTTCATCTGAAGCTAAAATACATTATGCACAATTTGTGTCCCCACCATTGCTGTCTGTGGTGATGCCACTGACTCCTTCTCTAAGCAGCTGAGTCCAGGTGTCTTCTTGTTTGTCTTCCTCAGCATCTCCCATGTTTCCCCACTTGGGACCCTCCTCTGGGTCCCAGATCAGGCCCCACCTCCCTGCTGCTGCCTCCTCCATATCCTTATCATCTGTTCCAGCAAAGTCCACACCCATCCTGAGCACAGAGAGAGGCTGAGGGTAGCCTTCCTGCAGGGACAAGTCCTTGAACAGCCAGAAGTGGGAACCTGCAGTAAGACACGAGCTGTTGGTCAGCTGACTCCCTCCACATTCATCAAATGGCCAGTGATAGTGCTTTCAGTCCATCAATTGTTTATTTATTTAATTCTGAATTCACTCAATGACTATTTCATTCATTCATTCATTCATTCACACACGCTTTCAATGAGTAAGTCTCTGGGGAAAAAGAAAACCCCCAAATGCTTCTATGAAATATGATGTCAAAATAAAGTAACATTCCTACAGTATTATTGGAACATACCACTGATAAAGATGATGGCATGATCTGACTGTCTCTCCAGTACAGCATGAAGGCGAGGCAAGTCCGGAGGAAGGCCCCTCCACAGCCTCCGGACCGAAGTCCCACGCCCCGACACCAAACCCGCCCCACTGACACGCCACATTGTCAGACCTGAGGTGGGCGAGAATGGAGGAGAAATAAAAGAGTGGTTTAGAGAGAAGATATGAGTGGGTCCTAAATATCCATTTTCTAATGTGGCATGCCTAACGAGTCAGTTGTTTCTGTATTCAGACCTTTGAAGAAGAAAGTCTCTCCTCGGATCCTTGCCACGGCATCAAAACTGGTGTTACAGCGATCTATGAAGGAGCTGAAGGAGAGAAAACACACAGGGAGACTGAAATAAAGAGCTCCATGCCTTTATTGGTAGGATAAAAATCCAAGATTCATTTCAGCAAATAAAAACAATACCTCATTTTTACAAACATTAAAAGATCCTTTCTTAAGCTTCTTTTAATACAAACCTGCTTTCACACACACTGCAACCCTGAACCTTTCTAGTGTGTGAGTGAACACAAATGTCCAAATCAGTTGAACCAGACATTAAACTGACTTTGAGCCAGTGTGTGAATAGAGCAGGTCACAGCCCAGAGTATTCACAGCAAGTGAGTGAGTGGGCGTGTTGATGATGTTTCTATGCTGACAGCTTACTGCGGGCTTTACCGAGGCACCACCCCTCGTCCAAACCTAAGGCGGTATTTCCAGTAACACAACTGATACAGACAATCACCAGTTGTGCGTTGCATGTGTGAAAGGGCAACTCTGGATAATATCTGGTATTTGGGGTTCAGTATCTTGCCAAAGAACACAGGGAGGAGCAGGGGATTAAACCACCAATCAGCTCTACTCCAAGCCCCCCCCTGTGGGGAGCCCCAGTGTGGCTCCAAGCTGAAAACATCTCTCATCATTTTCTTTTTACTTTTTTCTTCTTTCATCTTATCTTATAAAGCATACCCATGTCTGTGCTGATGGTGGCGGTGGGCTCTGTGGCGCAACTGAGGCTCAGGAGCGAGGTGAGCAGCGTCGGTAGCCAGCAGCTGGTTCCTCTTACCTAAATCAAGAACATCAACATCAGTTTAACCCTAACGATAATAAAGGAGGCTGCTCTAGACAAGAGTTTGTGGTTGTGACTGCACACAAGTGAATGTGAAGGAGCACTCATCCAGGAAGACCTGAAGGACTATGGGTGATGTTATTTGTGGCACTGATTTTAAAGCTTTGTTAATATCATCAGCAACGGCGGTGTTGACCTGTTTTAAAGCTGATGTTTGATATTTCCTGCTCGTCCCCATGAGAGGACGAGTTAATCTAATCAGTCAATCACAATTGTGAACTTCTGCCCAGATACTGCTGAGTCACTGGTTGCTGTGGTGATTGGGGCCCCTGGACCAGAATGTAAATATAGAGACAAACCACTCTGTGTCTTCAGCAGACAACAGCATCTATAAGCCACAACTTGTCATCAAAAAATGTCCTCATAGCTTGAAAAGTACAAGTCCTATCAACACAATTATTTCAACATGAGCATCACAAGACTTCAGTGAAGACACCATATTAAACATGTCCCTACTGTTTATGGTATAGGAGCTGTCACAGTTTTAAAAACTCCCATAATCTCTGTTCTTGACAAGAACCTAAGAGCTCAGTTTAACATGGCAGTCTCTGGGAGCTCTGGTCAGCACGCTCTGTGCTTGGAGGGGATTCATTTAAAAACCATAAGTCATGTTAAAATGAGAGTGACACTGGGTGAGAGAGGACAAATGTCTCCACGTTTTGACAATTTTGTTTTGTCCCTGAAGGTTGGTAATCGTGGGAATTAAAAGGAAGTTGAAATAGTCTCATTCTGTGTTTTGCACAATGAATAAGACGTGTGCCTGCTGTAACTAATGTCAGTTAGAAGATCATGGGAGCGGACACAGGCTGACCCCTCCATGACCTCCTGGGTTGCTGGCTACCATAGTTTGTGGATGTGTGGGGCTGCAGCGCCCTCTAACAACAGGCTGGACAGGAAATGCAGCACAGACACTGTGTACAGAAAGGGTGCTTGCTTCATGAGAAAGCTTAGGTCATTTCATATGTGCAAAATTTCAATCAATCTCTTGTGGCAAATGCAAAATTCTTCCATGTTATCGGTCCAACGACAGATGGAGTAAATTCCCTACATCCAAAATGCAGCCAAGAGGAAGGATGTATTGAAAGTATAAAAAGCAGCTGCTTGATTCATATGAAAAGGGTTCTACATAGTCAAGTGCACAACCATCTATCTCAAGAGCTGCTGACGGTCTGGGAGGAAGCATGCATGGCTTTATGCAAAGGCTCAATGAACTCTCTGAGAACTACAGTGCAATCACACATTTCATCGCAGACAACGTGCTGCTTTTGATCCTCTGAATCTTTACAATACAAGGCTTTCACACGAGCATCTGAGCATAATATGCAGGATAAAACTGGCAACATACGAACATACGGTACTGTCTGTCTGTACTTCCTCAATAACACGCCAGAGGTCAGGCCAGCAGCTGGTTCACAGCTGTCCTCAATAGTCAGAGTCACAACAATGAAGTCATTCTTGTGATGATGCTGTAATGACTATGACTTAGTTCTTGTTCTGTACGCATTCTTACAGGCCAACAAGGACTGAATAATCATCATGAAACTGGCTAAATTCTCCAGGTGGACATGGCGACTTTTTGACCAGAGGTGTGAGAAAGGTCTATTTTAGCTGAGGAGAATTCTTACCATAGAGCTGAGTGATGTGCCCTAGATCATGGGGTCCCAGGCGGTAGTGGAGGGGGTCTCCAGCAGGACCCTGGTAATACGGTCTCATTACTGAGTGGCGAGATGAGGAGTGAGCTAGGCCCAGTGCATGGCCAAACTCATGGACCAGTACCGTGAACAGGTCTGTACCTTCAGAGGCTAGGAACGAGGGAGAGAGAAAATCAGTTAGATGAAAGGGGGAGAAGCCCTGCAGGCAGCCAGCAGGTGGTGATGTTCTTTACAAACCACAAGATGGAGCTGATGGACAGGGGGGAAAAAAACAACAGACTAACCGACTAACAGTATTACTGTTCTTAGAGTCTAACAGCATAGACTAACAGCATTTGAAGGAAAAAGATCCTCTGGTCTGATGAGAGAAACTTGAACTCAAATCCTGGTGTACAGAGCTTGTAGAGATTCACCCAAGAAGACCTGAAGCTGTAACTGCTGCCAAAGAGGCTTCTACAAAGAATCTGAATCAAGGCTCTGAAGACTTTTGGAAATGAAAGAGTTCAGTTTTTGATTTTTGAACTCGCAAAAGTGTCTGAAAACATGTTTCCACTCTGTGAGTATGGGTTATTGAGTGTAGATTAGTGCAAAGTGTGCAAAAAGTGAAGCCACTGTAGAATGCACTTGTTTACAGGCCTAATCTCCATTCGGATTTATTTCGCCAGGAGAGGTGATTTTAGCATAACCTGCCTCGGTCAGTGATTTTAATCTAGTCTGGCGTCCACGTTGGTAAATACTCACCACTTTTGACTCTGTCAACACTAATGTTACTAATGTTTCCATTTGAGGGACCGGTTCAGCATTGTCAGCACTGTCTTCACCAAACTGACATCATAAAAGAAGATGAGCTGCACAGAACTTTTCTTAACATCAATCCACCTGGCTGTCTGAAGGCCCACTCCTCCTCTGCGTCCAAATGAACTCCTCCTGCCCGAGCTGGGTCTGATGGGAAGAAAGCATGGCCGACTGCACCACCTGCCCCATCAAAGGGATAGCCATCGCCGTGGGAACCATGGAGGAAGTCTACCTGCAGGTCAGCTGCTTCTGGACTACTCACCTGGGGACAGAGGACCACAGAACGGAGTGACGAATGGGGACGAAAAAAGGATTTCAATCCTTTAACCCTGTAAGATCTCATCCACGATCTAACCCTTACATCATTAAAGGTACCACTTATGTGTACTCCATTTTGTTGTGGAAGAATGACAGTACCAAGCAACTAAGATGCACTAACCTCATGGAACTCCAGGGGTGTTGGATCTGACCACACTCTTAAAGCATAGAACACCAGTGAGCGAACTGTTTCCCGGGACAGACGGGAAGAGGAGGGATATGTATGCAACCTGACAATGTGAGAGTGGGTGTTTGTGAGTAAAAGAGACACAGAGGGTGAAACCTTATCCAACAACAGATGACCTGAGGCAAAAGTGCATCTGTAAACCATTACGCTTGATACCCCACAGTTATTGAAAATGGAAAATACTTATGCTTGCTCCAGTTTAGCAAGAACATAATCTGGTCTAGATAATGAGAAAGTAATCTTGTCCCACCTCCAGTTAATGTTCCTGCTTGTCCAATTGGAGACAGCCCCTCTTCTCCTCCTTATGTTTCTGCCCTCTTGGTTGGCCAGCGATTTGGATGGTTCCTCCTGGTCAGGTAGGGAGCATCGTGGACTGTTCATCAAGGCCATTGTCTCCTCATCTGAGTCACATACAGAACGCCAGATTCAACAAAGGAGGAGCTTTGTTCAGTCTGGTGTTCAATAAGATCAATGCGTTGCATCTTAAACAAAGCATGCAGTCATTTACAGCCATTGTCTGTCATCCTCACCCACAACTCCAGTGTCTTTGAGGCCTGCAAACCTCTGCATGGCCCTGACGGCATTAGTGACAGCGGTCCAGGCCTGTAGCTGTCCAGTGGAGGGGTCTGAAGGTGGAAGGTAGCCATACTTCATCAACCAGTCCTATAAGAAAGACAAATAATCACCTTAACAGGATGTTCTTCACTCATTTCACTCCTGTACGTGAGCTGATGTAGTGACTGACAGTTCAAAGGCAGATTCAGGCTTCATTCACACAACATGAAGCCCAAATGGTGGCTCAGGAGGCAGAGCAGGTCACCCAGTTATCACAGAGTTTCAGATTTGATCACTTCCTGATCCTGTTCACCTGTTGCTGTGCTCTTGAGCAAAACACTGAACCCCAAACTACAATCTACAACTACCTTGGAAACAAGTTTAATTGTAATTTGGCAGAACAAGTGCAGGAGCTACCCCATGAATATTAGAAGAGGCTTGATTTAATGGACTTGTATTCCCTGCCTGTGGTCATGAAACTGGAGGCCATCAGACATCTGGCCCTGGCTTACATTCAGCATTTATTTGCTAATGTGTACATTCCACAGAAGGTCCTCCAGGATACACACACACACACACGCACACACACTTTAGGGTCCAGTCAGATTGGCATTACCTCAACAACCTGTGAAACCACCTCAGTGCAACTGATATGGACAAAACTAAAGGCAGAAACTGGCCTCGTAGAGTTTGATGCAGTGGTCACAGATCCCCTGCCACAGTCAGTGAGAATCAAACACACACACTCCAACTCACACATTGTGGAGGCTTCTCCTCGGTTTAGAACAAATGGCGATAAGACAACCCTGGACTGGACTGAGACCACCATCCATGCTGTGAACTGCATTACATGTTGTAAATGGCTGTAAAGCTCACAGAAGGCTCTATGCTGCATGAAATGACTGTATTGTAGATGTAATCATGTGCACACATTCCTGTGTGATGCCAGGACGGTTTAATGACTCTCATGACCTACTCTGTCACATTTCCCACAGCTCTGATGTTGTTTTTCTGGGTGAGAGCTGAAGAAAAATGTGAAGATGGGCTGTGTTTTTGACCTGTGTATGGATGAAGGTTTTTTTTTATCTGACTAACTGAATGATTCTGAATAACACTACCTGTACCGGGCAGATGTGAATGTTGATTAGTAATGCCACCAGTATTACTAGTCTTAGTAATACTGCCAGTATTACTAAGCTGGCAGCCTTTCACAACCTGACTGTGGGTTATGATTGGCAGGTTTTCCAAAGAAAAAAAAAAAAAAGCTGAAGAACTTTTGTTCCATCTCTGCTGTAACAGGAAGCTGTTTTCTGTGCCCTTGAGATCTGAAGGGTAAGGGTGTAGTATTTATGACACCTCTGTACATGTGTGAGTCCTGTGTATTGTTAATGTAATTGGCAGATTTAATTTAATTATTTAAAGTGTGTGTGCTTTATGTAAATGCAGTCCGTTTACATTCCACAGTCAGTTGCTACTGATATTTCTGTTTTTTCTCCAGATGAGTGGACTGGATATCAGTGATTTATTCACATACTAATACTTCAGACAGTGTGATTCACAGACCGCTGTTACTAAGGTTTATATATTTTCATTTACCACCAGCTGGGTGCTCTCATCTTCAGTGGGCGTCACTGGTGCAGAGGAGGGTGTAGGGGTCACCGCTGCAGCTGAGGGTGTTTGAATCCATCCGTCGCTCAGGCAGAGGAGAATAATCCACATCATCTTGGCTACATGTTTTAGTGGGAAACATTCACTTAACAGAAATCTTCAGCGTCCTCAGTGTATTTAAATCCACTGGAGTCTGAGATGATTCTTCATCCCTGTAGTGTGACAAAACAGTTTAAATATATTAATGACACATTGGGTAAAGGCAGCAGTAAATTTCTTCAGCAGCAGAACAAATACAAAGAGAAAAAATTCTCAAATAGCCCTTTGATTTGTTGCTTGTACTGTTTTTATGATCATTTTCTCAGTTCTGTGCTGTTATGTATTTGGGTGTTTCTTTACAATGGTTTGCCATATGGGAAGCTTTTGGCTCACACTGAATTTCAGAAGAATCTGAGAAACCGTCTCAGACGAGCTGATGAAACTCGGGTTATCTCAGTGAAAAGGCAGGAAGCTTAACTTGCAAAAAGTCAAATGTATGATGCAAAGTGATAAAAGTGTGTTGTAGGGAGCAGAACAAGAAGGAATTTGGAATTTAGATCAAGTCATTTTTGAAATTCAGGCTCTAAACGTAAATGTTTTTTGTTGTAGTGCCACCTTGAGGCTCCTTTGCTCCAAAGCTTGGTACACTCCTTCTTTATGACACCATAAACCTACAGACCAGTCTTGACCACTGATTTAATTGGATTCACAGTGGAAATAACAAGCTGCTGAATTATGATTGGCTGCTGGCAGCCACATTGATTGTCAAAGAAATATTTTGAGAAAAGTGGGAAATGTTACTCTGACTCACTGAACCAATGTCAGGGATCTGGGTTCTAGCCCATATCCTCTCCTTCTTCCTGTCCTTTTACTCGCCATGATCACCTGCCCTTCATTCGTACCAACAGAGAAGATGCATTTTTCAGTAGGTTCCTATCCCTGGTGTCTTCACTAACTTCAGGGAGGAAAGAATTCAATCATAAATCTAATAAATGCCTTGAATCTGTTTTTGTCCTTGAACATTTTCTCACTGCAGAATCTGAAAAAAAAAAAAACACCAACCAATGTCACAATAGCACCAATGTGTTGAAGCAGTCAGTGAAAGCTGATGGGAAACATCCACTGTATTCCCACAGGGGAGACAATCTACCAGGTGCAATCAGAAGATGGAAGGAAATTACCATAAAATACAGAGGGCAGGGCTCTGCCGACTGCTGTACAGGACACTGGGGGATGTAAGTGTGTGTCTGTGTCAGTAAGAAGATGCTTCATTTAATTAAGTTAGAGGGTATACCATTTCAGTTAAAGCATGGGGGGCAGAGAATAAAGGATGAAAGGGAGGGAGGATGAATGGAGGAGGAGGACAGTGTTAAAGTAATGAGATTAAAGAAGCAGAGAGAGTAGAGGGCAAAAGCCAGAAGGGACAGACTGTTAAATGCCAGCAAACTTCTTCCCTGGGATCTGACATGTTAATATTAACCTCTGAGAAATACATTTGTAAAATATGACACAGAGTACGGAGCCCCAGAAGGGTCATGGTGGAAACGTTTTTGCATTTTGCATTACTTTTTGCATTCCTCCTTATTGACAGGAATAGCTAGTGTTGGTCCAGTTCAGTTCTAATACACTGCCACTTTAGGGAAACATTTTGCAGATATCACACTACAGAAAGGAGAGATGAGCGGACATGTCACATGATGGATTTATTGTTCAGTCGTCCTTTCTAAAGGCCGAGCTGTGACAGTAGACAGCCGCTGAGCTGTGATCAGCTGCAGCTGCTCTGCCTGGCTGTGCTGGCTGAAGCTGTGACTGTGGACATGGTTACTGCTGAGACTACAGCTGCTGCTGCTGCTGCTGCTGCTGCTGTGGTTTCATCTGTGATGCTGTGGACATGCTTAAAGTAGTTGTACTGTGACTACTTTTAACATGAGCCAAGAAAGCAGACGGTCAGGATCAGGACCCGATGCTTCTCTCAGACGTGATAGACACCAGCACCAGCAGCCGCAATCAGCCACAGCAATATCATCCCCTGCATTCATGATCACGATTAGAGCTCAGTCAGCCCAGCAGCAGGCTATTGTAGCCTGATAACACACAGCGTGTCAGGTCAGGTTAAAAAGCTCTGTTTAAGCTGTATATGTAAGTTCTTGTAAGTTATTTACCTAGCTGCAGTGAGACAGACTTGCACCTGAGCAGTCACAGTTGAGGATGCATCCAACCCGTACTGTGGTCACAACCAGCAGTGGTCTAATACATAATCTGTATCGTAATACTACGCAACCTTTCTCTGTGGGAATGAAAAATATATTGTGAGGTAATAGAAAAGACAAAAAATCAGCATGGTCCTTCGGGGAGGCTGTAGAGCTTCTTCTTCTGGACGACTGAAAGTCACTAAAAAAAATATATTTCTCAGCTTTTATTTACATTTAAAAGTAACTTTAAGTCAAAATTTGCCAGGGGTATGAATCATTTCAGGCTTGACTGTAAGTATCATCCATAGTTTTCTGTGTTATTACCACCTGAATTACACAGATTTAAGAGAATCCTTAGTTTTCTGTAGCAATGTGCACAAATATCAATTTTACATCATTGGTCGGATGATGTCAAACCATCTGTTTCAAGTTAGCTTTATAATGTTCTGCAACACATGTTCTCCATGGAGACATGAATGGCTTTTTCTCTGTTTGTGCCCTGTTATAGATTATACTGTACAGGACTATGCTGAAATCATGCCAAACAGTTTGGGATCCAAGTGATTCCCCAAAGGGTAAAGTCCACATGTTCCTCAGTATTTCATTGTTATTGTAGCTATAATTTGGAAGATGAAGATTTGTGTAGGTGTTTGTTTTGTGTGTGTGTGTGTGTGTGTGTGTGCATGTGTTGTTTTAGTCTGTCATTTGTTTTTCGTAATTTGTATTTATGATATGTCTGATTCTTTTTGAGGGTAACATCGGGTGTGTTACCTATAGAAGCTGAAACTAAAAGAACAGTCCACAGCGTAATTAAAAAATGTTTTGGACTTTTGTTGTTGGGTCGAAATCTTCTAGGGGTTGGGCGGACTCAAATTTATGACTTCAGTATTCATAAAATCCTGTCTCAGATTCCAATACTTCATTCATTTCCCTTTTTGCACTGTGATTAATACAGAGACCCAGCCACTGCATCGCCACTTGCAGCTGTACAGTAACTCTGATTATATTGGCCCTGACACATGCAACACTGTCCCCATCTGATACCAGTCCTTAACATCTCATACCTTTCACTACAACACACACATCCATCAGATGAACTTAGTGCGATATAAAATGCAGACCAGCTGCAGACTGCATTAAACGAGTAGTGAAAGTAACTTCAATATTTCATTCAAACAAAATGTGAA
Organism: Toxotes jaculatrix; assembly: GCF_017976425.1. Lineage (NCBI taxonomy): Eukaryota > Metazoa > Chordata > Actinopteri > Toxotidae > Toxotes > Toxotes jaculatrix. The sequence goes on along the minus strand of NC_054403.1, from coordinate 2,435,151 downwards.
AGTGTTTTCATTCTTACCTTCCTCCTCTTCCTTTGCGTCCGTTCTCCCTCTCTTTCTTTTTCTATCTGCCACTATGGGAACAGATGGGTCCTTTCTCTTCTCTTGCTTCTTCCATCAAAGCCCATCTCCTAACCCCCAGCCCTCAGCTCTCAGCCCCCCAGCCCCCACCCTCTACCCCACCCACTGCCACAATGCCATGACAAATGTAGGCTTCCATGTTTGCAGAAATAGCCTCTTTCTTTCACTTAAGAAGATTTTGATCCTTGCCTCAGTTCGCTCACTTAGTGCCACGCTTTTTCCATCTGTTTGCTCCACTGCAAATATTGAATATATATGAAAATCAATGCTTTTATTTTATAAGATTACTCTGTTCTAAAATTAAAACAATTAGTCGCAGCACTGTATTTTCTGAACCTGAAATCCTGCATTTGACCCGGGAGGGATTAGCGAGTAAGATGGGTTTAGATTCTGTGTGTGCGTGCATGTTTGCATGTGTGCAACATCTGCATGTTCATGTGTATCTTCTCTCATGATGGCATTAACATTTTACTCACAATCCTCTTAACGCCAGGATTAAAAAAAAAAAAAACTCAAATGAAGACGAACAGATTTGTCTCCCTCTCTCTATCCGTTTCCTTTTTTCTTGCATTCTTTCTTTGTGTTTCAGCCATTGAACCAACTGTTAGAGTCAACATGGTCAGCATACTGACCTCCTCCTCTAAGTACAACTGATCGCTCTCTACTAAACTCCCTCGATAAAGACATTCATCCCAGTGAATGCTAAGTTAAAAAGCAGAGAACATAAAGTGGAATCAGCCTTTGGACAGACTGACAGGAGCATAGTGTAAGTGTATGTTGTACTAGTTTATTTTCCACAAGGCCGTAGTCTGATTCCTGTCAATACTAATATTATTTCTCTCTTTGTTGAGCCCTGTTCCTGTTAGCTGTTGCTGCGTCCCACTGGGGTCATTAAAGTCCATCTAATCTGCTCTTTGTCTCCTGGGGGACAATGGCTAATAGTAATAACACATTTAAGGCTGATGTGATGTTTTTGCAGGAAACCTGAGCCCTCTGATCTGTCTCTGTAGCAGGACAGGCAGATCCAGTGACTGACTGATGCTTTTAAACCAAGAGCTGGCCAAATTTTTAGGCACAGTCTTTCTTCAGTTTAAATGTACTTGTTGTGAAAAATACCAACTTAGACACATAATCACTGTTATCTCTTTGTGAACTGAACAATCTCATTACTCATTATTCGCTGAGTGGGTTTGGCAGAAATGTGGAAGGTTTTTGTTCAGTACGAAGTTGCAGTTTTTTACTTTGGCGCCTAAACACGTTAGCATTTATGATTCATTTGAGTGATGAATGGGTTTGTTCACAGCAGTGTGGTGTCCATTCATTTGTGATACTACACTCAAGTGATGATGCCGGTGATCAGAAAAAGAAAATCAGCCTGTTATTTTCAGGCAGTTATTTCACTTTGATTTGTACCATGTAAAACCTCAGAAAAGATACTGATGTCTGGACCCCGGGGACCTCAGTGGTCGCTACAGTTGTGTGTGACAAAATAATCGCAACCCAAAGGTTAGCCAAGTCACAAAGAGTTAATGACACAAATGTGCTTTAGCCAGTCGGACTGCAGGCTCCCAGCGCTGCAAGCAGGCTGGACTACACATGGGTAGTCCCCCCCCCCCCCCCCCCCCCCCCCCCCCCCCCGCCCCCAAAGTGACTTCAGAATGAGAGAACTTGCTGCTGAACACTCAAGCTCAGGCTTTGCCTTGAACCATCCCCTAGTTATGCTGCTATAGGCCTAGACTGCTGGGGAGGACTTCCTATGATGCACAGATTCATATCCCATTAATACATGTTACTAACTCAGCTTCTTCTCTTTCCTGTAGTTCTGTTCTTTCTCTCCTCTCTTCTCCTCTGCTGTCGCTCTCTGCAGGTTCATCTTCCTCCAGAGCTGTAGTTTTACACAGCAATCCAGGCCAAAGCTGCAGTACAGTACAAAATTCAAACTTACTGACTCGTGTATTCTCCATTCACTGATCCTGCATGTGCACTAGTATAACAATAGTTTCACAATATGATTTTTACAAGCTTCTAAATGATCAGATTGACAATCGGGGCCACAGGTTCCAGAGTCCCTCTGTTGTGTGCGTGGAGTTATTCTTGATCAGATTCCCATCTCTATCAACAAATATCAGTTATACACAAAAAACAAAATCACAAAAATTCAAACATACCACTCAACCTGGGTGGACTGTAGCTGAAACAGGGAAAGAAATGGCTCAGCATCATAACAGCACCTTCCACTGCATCACCCTCTTTCTCTTTTCATTACCTCCAGCCTTTTGTCCTGTTTTTGGAGGAAGATGTTACTAAACAGCACTGAGGCAGATGTTTTTCATCAGTGAGCTCGCCAATACGTTTTTCTACATGGCAGACAAGATAAGATGTGACTCACTACATGGACACTTTGTTGAATTTACAGTATTTTTTTCTGTAAACATCTGTGATTGTGAAACACAGGTCTGTGATTGGTCTCACTCCTTCGAGCCTAAAAAGGTTAAAGCCCACATATTGCAGCTTGTGGCTAAGTTTGTATATTTGTACAACAATAAACAACTTAAATCATAATCATAGTTCTTATTTACGAAATCAGTTTTCTCCTTGACCTCCATCTCCTCTTACTGTTGTTCTCTTGACAATGTTCTTCTTTTTGTGGACATGCTGGTGAAGTAGTTGAGAATAAGTTCTTGTTGTGTCCAATATTCTGATTCTTTCAAATAATAAACACTATATGTGTATTAAATGTAACAAGCTGCTCAGCCTTGGCACTGCAGTGACTATTTCTCTTCATATATGACAAACATACATCCATATACAGATGAAAGGATGTATGACCTACATTGGTCAAGTTTTATATGACAGTCAGTTAACTTTCTGATGGTTTAAGCCTACTCTTCTTTACCTCCTTTTACTCAAAACAATAAAAACATTAAGTCTAAAGTTTTGTGGGGTAAGCAGACATTAAATGCTTCCTCTGTCACCGTGACAACAGGCTACTTCCTCATGAATGCAGCTGCTGGGACAGGTCAAAGGTTATGTGTGGGTAACGGGTGATGGATGCCGGGTGGGTGGCTGGGGTGGTAACTATATGAATTGAGCCATGTGTCTTAGACTTTGTGGGGCTCATGCTGCTGTTGTCCATAGCAACAAAAATGCTCTTTTTGGACTGCATGGTGTCTCATGTTTTTCTGAATGAGCCCCTCTGAGGTCCTGCACGCACCAGATCCCTCTGCACACATCTGCAGTACAGACTGACTGAGAAAGGGTTTAAAAAGCAATACTCACTCCAGTAGTTTGAGGCTGCAACTGTCAATACACAATATTTTGGTCAAGCATCCATTATTTTCAACCTTACTCTTTTCCTTGCTTTTCAAAACAAACAGATAAGCAGTCAGTGAGTAGAACTCTATCCTGGGAGGTAATGCATCGAAGACAGTGGATATCAGATGATGTGGTATCTGTGGAACAACAGGCTAGTGTGATGCATAAAAATGTTTCTGACAATGACGTGGCTGTGATGAAGCTGACCTGTGGTAACTGGTGAGCAGATGGTGGTAAACCACCAGAGGAGCTGTGAGTGGCAGAGAAAAAAAAAAAAAAAAAAAGGTCAAGGCTCCAGGTCCACAAAGAGAGCAGTGTAAAACTGTGATTACTAATGTGGATGTCAGAGATGAGATGACAGTCATGATGTGCATCATTGTTTATGTGCTCATTTATTAAATAAGAATCAGTATAGATGGAATCTAATCATGAGACTTAATGATCAAACTCAGACCTCATCTTAATTGGTGACTTAAACCTATGTAACTTCTGCTGAGCAGCAGATTCTGGCACAAGTGTTTACATTCAATTCTGTTGGGCACCGAATCAGAGAGGTAAAGGGCACTGGAATCCTCTCACACCATGGAAAAGACGGTCTGGTGGCTGCAAGCATGTAGCTGAGTTCTGTTGATAAGCAGAGAGTTTACACTTTGACCAGATGACAAGGTAAAGAGCCAACAAGCAGCTATACGGGTGAATCATCTAATTAGTTGAAGGGACAGATAAATGAAAAAAGCCATCAGGATGCATCTGGCTATAATTAGAGCTACTATTTTTATTTCTTCCTTACTATTAGAGATAACGTCATGACAAATTAAAATTTGGAGGTGCTGGACTATGAGACAGTTTTCTCTTTCTTTTAGGATAAAAAATCTCTGCCAGCAGAAGCAGAGCTGAAGCAGTGGAGCAGAACAGCACTTACCTCAGACTGGACGTTTTCTGAGAACCCAGCCTGTGATGCCGGTAATGTTAATCACCCGCAGGATGTACCACGTATCGCAGTAATATCACTGTATAGAGCTGGCCTAGTGAGCAAAGATTATTTTCCATTGCTACTCTAATGGAAAACAATCAGTCCAACCATAGAATGGTGTTCAACATTGTGATATTTGATACCACCCACCCCCAGAAAGATTGCAAGATCACTAATAAAAGAAGTTCCATTCCTCCTCCGGATTCTCCGGCTATTGTTAAGAAACCCTGTTCAGTTAAGCTGTGAAGTGACTCTGTCAAAATCTAGTTTTAAGACCTCAGCTGCTTTAGTTGAGTATGTGCCTGTTCGATAGTAATATTTGATAATTTGACACTATAATTTCGTTGTTTCTGTATATCGCGCTAATGCAGCTACACAAACGGATAAGGTCCACAGGGATTCGCTTGTTTGGTTGATGGTAGATGATTGATACTGGGAAAATAATAAAGTACAAAACATTTGGAGATGCCGGGGATTGAACCCGGGGCCTCATACATGCAAAGCATGCGCTCTACCACTGAGCTACATCCCCTCTGACGAAATGACGGAATTTACCAATATGACTCTATCCTACGTGATTCTTGGGTTCGTGTTTTTGTTATTTAGGATTTGGCTAAACTACAGCTTATTAAAAATAATAATAATATATAATCATGAATATCATGCTATTAATGTTGAAGAAAAGTACATAGAGTCCTTTCCTCCAAAGTGACACACGCTTTTTCATGATATCTTAAAAACAGTGTTAGGTTTCATATAACACAGACTGCAAAGCTACGAAATATTCAGCCGTAAAATGAACACATAGTAATGATAACAACAACATTAAAACAACAGCAACAACAATAATAATAATAATGATAAAAAATAGTTATAGGCCGTTTTTATCACACACGACTGCTACAATTAAGATTATTTATAATATTTGATAGGCTATAGAGCTATTTTGTGATTTTACGTATTTTCAAAAATAACACAACTTAGCTCGTGAAATTCAATAACCATTTGTGCAACACACTCGATAGGACTGAGGCTGACAGGACGGTCGTTCCTTCAGTCCACCAGCAGGCGTCGCTGTTGGCCGTAAATGAATGTAGCACGTGCTGTAGTGTCTCGCAGACCATTCAGCAGCATAAACGAGCTGTTATTAAGTGACAGTGTACACCTACGGTCCCCAGAGGCGGGAAAAGGTAAAGGCAGGAATGCTTTTGTGTTGGTTGTTTTTGACGTAGGGCGGAGTCCTATCTGTTAGCCTGTAACGCCCCTCTGGCATTTACCTGCGCTTGACCTGTGCCGCTCACATCCACCTGTTGACTGCTGGAAACCGGCGGCAAGTCAGCGGATTAAAGCTAGAAATGAAATGAGGTGTAACTCTTTGAAATTTGGATGTCTGCTGGTTTTCGCGTGTTTTGTGTCGGTTACTTGGATTAAATCGATTCCCCGGGATGGAGGTAAGTTGCCAGTGTACTGCCGGTTTAAAGAGAAGCTACACCGATAAGCCACAAGAACCAGTGACAGCTTCTCATGTTGTGGCTGAACGGTGTGTGTGTGTGTGTGTGTTGTGTTGTGTTGTGTTGTGTTGTGTTGTGTTGTGTTGTGTTGTGTTGTGTTGTGTTGTGTTGTGTTGTGTGCACCACTGGACTGTCATTTAAACTTCATCATCAAACTTTGCTCAACCAACAAACAAACTATCGTTAGGCGCTGCGTACGACACATACACTGTATCTGCTGAAACATACAGAATACAGCTTCCGTCAAAACCATAGATGCACCTGCTCCAGACAGCTCTACACCTGACGTTACCCCACATTATATCGGATGTCTCTGGAAGTTTCCCTTGGTCTGCCTGCTCCGGCAATGAGTCAGGAAGCCAGGTACTCTAAGGAACTAGACGGTGGCTTCAAATGGGGGAAGACCAGCACAGTCTCAAGACCTAAACCCAATGGACCTGGTTTGGCATGAACTGGACAGAAGGTGTTTCTCACCGATTTATCCGTCCATAAATACATTGATTTACAAATGGGGTAGCCCACTACAATATCAACTTTGACCACCACATATTGATTTTCTATTTATTTTTTTTATTCATCATCAAATGGGTAAAATGGGTTTTAAAATGTTTTTGACCGGTTTGTGTCAAATCACCTAACAGATCTGTGTTTCTAGTCTGATTACTGACAAAGGATGACTCATGTAAATAATGCAGGGAATGTCACAATACCTGACTGTGCATGTGCTCTTACACAGGTTGAATAGACATGAAACTGAAGCACTGCAGCTAGGAGGACTACATCCAATAAGATAATACGTTTCAACATAGGGATCAATAATGTTAAAACCTGGAGCTATTGGAAGATAGCTATACTTGGGAAATTTCTCAGAAATGATACTTCCCATTTGCTGTCCCTCTGGTCCTCACTCCTTCGGTATGACATTTTTGAATCAGTTGGCCAATGACATTGGGCATGAGGCCACTTATGCACTTAAATATTGTTTTCATAAATGAGAAGCTGATAAAATCGTTAAAACTTAGTCAATTATGTTTTTTTTAAAGAATTAGAAAATGGTGTAATTACATTGGTCTCCAGTCCATTACTTTCAAGGTCTGGGAGGCCTGATCACACAGTGATAAAATCATAGCATGTATATTCTTTTGAGCTGCTTTAAAAGATTTACACGGTTTTATCAAAAGAAAAACATTCTCAGTTTGCTTGCAGTCAGTGTTGATTATAAATCGATCCAACACCTTTTTGTGCATTTTAGTGTTAGGTGTTAGACATTAACCAGCTGCCTAGTTAACAGCTTTGTCATCTGCAAACATTTGGTTCCCGGTCATCTTTCATGTAGATCAATATGTATAAGCAGAAAAGCAAAGGGCCCAGTGCTGAACCTTGTGGTATACCCAATTTGCATTTACAATTTGCATTGAAATGGTTAATTTTAACACACTACTACATTCCACATATGGCATAAACCATCTTAAAGCTTGTTTGAAAAAAGTTATTTCAATTTATTTATAAATCATGGTTCACAGTATCAAAGTCTTTCATCCAAACCACTTTTTGTTTTTCCTGTAAAATTAAATATAGCCATGACTGTTGAATACTTTGATCGAGACCCAGATCTTTTTAGTTTAGAAATTGATTTCTTTACAAATAATTCTTTAATTGTTCAGCCTATAATTTTTTTCAAGACCTTTTGAAATTACTTGTATGATTGAAATGAGTCTACACAGTAGAAACATGCTTTATCAGGTTGTCCAGACTTAAAAACTTAACACTTTAATATTTACATTTATCTATTAAATAAATTGCAGTTTTTAATAAGAGAAACATCAAACCCAATTATATCTTATAACCACAAACCATGTGTAGCCATACTTCTTGTTACTTTTTGTTTGTTTTAGCTGGAGCTTAATGATTTCTTTGGTTATGGTCTGACTGGTTGTAGCTCTACTTCCTCTGTATGTAGTCGTTTAAAGGCATAGACCAAACTATTTAGGAGTGGAAGAGGAAGCTGCAAACAACACAGCCTTGTCCAATCATATCCTTTGTCCCTTGTTAGTTGATTTCTTTTACCATGTCAAAACCTCTTATATGTCTGGACCTTATGTGGTTAGTGTGAAATTGAGGATGTAGTGCAAGCTGCTGCTCTGCTGCTGCTAAAATCCTGATTTTACTCTGCCTCTAAACGCCACCTGATGATGTAATAGGAACTGTTTGTGCCAATTTTTAAACAGCCGATAAGGAAACTCCGACAATCAGGTGACTGATCAGTGGTGTAACTTCATCGCTCAGTGGGTCGGTCAGGCAGTGACAGACATAGGTCTGGCCCTGCTGTGGTGGTCTAGCCAAAACTAGTTGAAAAATGTAAACCAATCCAGCCAAAAGGAGAGATAGAAGTTGGTGCAACGAGCCTAACAAACCACTCAGTCACTATCAAGGTTTGGAGCTTACAAATAAGCTGCGTTTTATGAAAATCAGGGACGGATGACAGTATGTTTTACGGGCGTTGTGAGAGACTGACTCATCTTAAATAATTATTGAAGGCTTTCTTCTAAACTGGCAAAAACCTACTACCGTAGGAGATAGGAGATAGTGTAAGAGATGAAAGACATTGAAATTCCATTTGAAGTTCAAGTGCTGCAGATAGCCGATGTATCTGTGCTGTAAATCGTGTCAGCTGGAAGTGGCAGTGGCAGCAGTTGAAATGTCTGTTAAGGAAGCTGAAGTGTCAGTGGAAAAGCAAAAATCATTTGATTGTTAGTTTGTCGAAACAAACTGAAGCTGTCACTCTTGTCAGGTTATTCCTCACAGTTTTGTTGGTTGGTGTTATGTCTGCCATTACACTTAACTCACCCAGCTGACAGGCTTCAGCAACACTACAGCGATTCACCGTTTCTCTGTGTTTTCTTTCTTCAGCCTCTCCAGGTTCAACACTGCTGCCAGACCTGCATGTCCTGTATGACCGACTGTCGGTGGCTGAGGAGTTGGGGGGGCAGGTCAGCAGGGATCTCAGCAATATCTTAGAACAGCTGAGGAACATGTCCAAAGCTGCCAACATCACCCACCCCACCAGTTCCTCCAACATCTCTACAGGTAGGTGCGAAGCTGAATAACTAACCAGGGAGAAGCCAGGTGACTCCCCAGGGGCTCGAGAACCCAGGGGTTTCAAAAGCTCTATGTTTATTTACAAGTCGCTCAGGTCTACATAATTTAATTGAAAATTTGACACAAGTTTGTTCCACTTAATATCAACTCTTACCGGTCCTCCATCCCCCATCTTGTAGTTCTGCTCTTGTGGAGGAAATCATTGTCAAAATCTTATTTTAATATTTCCATTGTCTCAGTTCCTGTTGTTTGTTATATAATTCATTTGTATTTGTTGCTCATTTGACCTAAAGTTGTGGTTTATCACATTGCTTCCATTTTTTTCTGTCAAGTAATTGACAGAAAATCTCAATCAAGGTAGAATTATTCCATATCTATATATCTGTCTATATATCTATAGCTATCGATATATGTGGAGAGGGAGAGATATTAATTTGGAATAATTTTTAGATCATTCAAATCATTTCATGAGAAGAGGTAAAATATATTTTATTCCAACTTTATGGGCAACAGTGTAAATGTAAATATATATATATATATGTGTATATACATCTCCACCTTTGCTCATGACCACCAACCTCCCACTCCCCACCTCTCCCTCCTCTTTCTACCCGTGGACAGAATCAAAAAGTCAGCTGACAGGTGATCCAAGTCGGCAGGCGTTCCACCAACTCAGCATTTACTTCTACATGCCTCATCTCAGACAACATCCAGACAGCCTCATACCCAACGTCGTTCTGGGACAGGGACGCCGTGGAGGTATGGAGCACTCACACATAAAAAACAGACACCTTTAGTATTGTTGTGTTAGGAACAGTGAGCAGTGTGCAGAGCACTGTTTTTTTCTCTCATTACTTGTATGTGTTTGTGTGTGTTTCTGTCCTCCCTCAGTGTCCATAGTGCTAGGTATTCCTACAGTGAAGCGTGATAAGGAGAGCTACCTGGTCAACACCCTCAGCTCTCTGCTCTACAGCCTGACTTCCTCACAACGCCAAGATCTCCTTATCATCGTCTTTGTTGCTGAGGTTTACACACATGTCCACGCATATTTTCTTCTATTTGTATTTAATGTTGCATAGGCATGAGTGCTGAAAGCCTTGAACGTTTTACCATGTGGAAAATGGGAGTTTTGGGAAAGTGACATATTTTCTTTTTCCAGTATCGAATAGTGTGACAAATAACTATTTCAATGCCGCTAATAAGAAGAACAGGGCTAGAACCTGCAGACTGCCGCTTGCAGCTATATTTACAAATGAAAATCTGTAGTTTATCTTGGGATTAAAGGGCACGCCGCAGCACCAGGTGTTATAAGCGCCTCTTCTGAAGTTGATATCATAATTTACAGAGGACAGCTCTCAACTTCCCCTAAACATTTTAATTGTATCTCATAAATCATGATCAAAGAAAGAAGCCAGGAACAAGTCAGGAACTTTATCTCCAGCAGAATAAACTCAGCTCTCTGTCTCCCATACACACACACACACACACCAACATGGACATACACAGTACATATGCTCATGCACGCATACCCAGCACAAAGCTGCTCGACAGGTCAGGGAAGAGGGCTTATACCTAGTGTCTGAGTTGGTTTTGAACACAGCTCCTGTCAGCCCAGGTCACTGAAGCACACAGTTGTTGTTTTATCATGTGATGTGATATAGAGTAGATATTCCATATCCACTGAATGCAGTCAAAAGCAATTCAGTCTGGAAGGAGCAAGATAAACACCTTCACCCTTTAAGACCTGTTCAACTAGTTTTTGTGGCACATCACACATTAAATACCCAGTTTCTGTGTGTGTGTGTGTGTGTGTGTGTGTGTGTGTGTGTGTGTGTGTGTGTGTGTGTGTGTGTGTGTGTGTGTGTGTGTGTGTGTGTGTGTGTGTGTGTGTGCATGTTAAGGTGAAATGACTGGTAGGAGGCTGCATCATCCCCGTATCAAATTAAACTGGGGGTCTGGCTTTGGTGGGTCTCCCCCCCATGAGACCTCCATCATCTCTTCATTGTTGCAAAAGCATTCAAGACCTCATGTTTGATATGAACTAACCACATTAGAAATCCCCCGTATTACTAATGTTCTCAATTTTTCTCCCTCTCTGTCATGTCAGACGGACTTGCGCTATGTGGACAGCGTAGCAGAGACCATCAGGAAGAAGTGAGTGTCTCTAGATGGCTTCACGCTTTCTGTTATATGTGTTATTTACTGTGGTTTCATTTCTTCTGCTGCCAGCAGTTAGTGACAGCAGCCAGCTTCTTGTGTCTAAGGTTTTTAATTAAAAAGGCTTTTCAAAGAGATCTGATTGGGTAAAAAAAAACAAAACTTCTCATTGGTTAAATTTGTAATAGTTTAAAGCAGGAATGAAATCATATACCAGTCCTTCCATCACCAAGGGCCTGCCATCACCCTGTGCCTCCTGCTCAACTGTTTTTTTGATGAGCTGCTTCAGGTAGTAAGACTAACATAAGGTGGCCTTTCAACATTTTTTTTAGCAGGATGTCTGCTCCCTGAAGAATGTGGCCCGAAATGTGCAGACTTAATTTACAACTGCCCTGAGATATGATCACAATGCCAGACCACTTTCAGGTGTGGTCTGACTAGTCTGTGTTCACTCCTGTTACAGTACTTTCTGTGTGTGCCTTTACACCTTGCATTAACAACCATGTGTTTTCCTGATCCATGTCAGATGTCAGATACGGATTGCATGTTAATAGCAGGTGGCGAAGGGGGTCACAAAGCGGGTTTTACTGTCCGAGGAGTCTTTATCCCCACGGTCATCTAAAGCAGCATGTTAGTTTAGTATAGTTAGGTATAGTTATGGCTGAACAGAAATACTACCAAAGCTTCAGAGGGGGTGTAGAAAATGTCCTGGATTCACTGAATTTGAAGTATATTTTAACAACATCTTTTTTAAGATTTTAAATGTTTTATTATATGATTTAATAGATGCTGTACAGATAAACCTGCCTTGCCTTGTGTGACAGCCAAACTTAAACAGGTGCTGTTAGCTATGGTGTGACCCATGTCATGCACAATTTCATGATTGTGTCTTTAAATCCGTGTATTGCATAATGTTATGTAAACTGCATGCAATGACATGCAAAACATCTGCTGGGAAATACTTGTTGTTGAGCTTCCTGCTTATGATACTGCTTTCATGCCCGGCTAACCTTAAATCAAATCACAGTGACTTGGAAGTTGGAACATGTTTAGGCTCATCTGAAGTCTGCAGTCAGTGCACCGTGAAGAATAACTTTCTGTTTACTGCCCTGACATGTTGATGCTTTTCATTTGTGCCACGTATGTGTGCCGTACCAAAACAGTAATGGTTTTTAAAGATCCTCTTTTCAAGAAATGTATTGTTTGTATACTGTACAATGGTTGTTTAACATTCTCAAAGCAACAGTCACGCAGTATTTACCATGGTCAAACTGCGTTGAAAGGTACAGACGAGGTGACAAGTGAAAGGAAAAACCAACATAAAGAGTCTTAGTCAGGTGTGGAGTCACCACGAGCCTCCAGACCATGATGTTGGTGGAGAGACCCCACCCCTGCCCTGTGGATGGGGGCACTGTCATCCTGTTCCTCCACTCATTTCTCGGGTTTTTCCTTTGTCACCTATCTGTACCATTATGGCCTTTCCCATGTCATATGGATGTGCTCCATTTGTATTTTGTAGGTGAAGTCAGGATGTCGTTCATGGAGAATGTTGGTCTGTAGCTAACCATCTCTTCATTCATCATTGTAGTTTTCCCAAGGAGGTGCAGTCAGGGTTACTGGAGGTCGTCTCTCCCTCACAGTATTACTACCCCGACTTCACCAGCCTCAAAGAGACCTTTGGAGACTCCAAGGACAGAGTCAAGTACATTTACCATTTCTGCTCCTATTTTATTTTTATTTATTTTTGGCTGTGTCTATGTATTGGTTTCTGCTGTGGTGGGATCATTTACATTTAATCACATCATCTTCACTGGAGATTAGGAAATGATTGTATTTCTTATATAAACAGATATATTTGTTTCGTGAGCACTAGTAGGCAAATAAGATTTTTTTTTTTTTTTATTGTTAAGTAAAAGACGTGAACACCTTCTGTGTTTGTGTGTGCACCTTGTCTGTTCTTAGATGGCGAACTAAGCAGAATCTTGACTTCAGCTTCCTCATGCTGTATGCTCAGGACAAAGGAACCTATTATGTTCAGGTAAGGTTCAAAAGTCTGACTCTACCTTTTGATTTAAGTGGTTTTCCATACCCTACTTACATAGAGTCTATTTTTTTTAATTGCCTCTAGTTGCATTCCTAACCATGTTGGCTACTGTGCAATCCCTTTTCAAAAAGCCTAATCTGTAGCCAATTTTATTCAGCAATTACCTTTTATCTCAAAACATTTTTCTGGACTTGTTGGCCACTCGGTTCATTTATAACTTGTAGTCCAACTGTATTTTTGAGAATTTTCTGGCTGTCATCAAAAACCCAGCATAGAGACTGCCCTCCTGTAAGCGCTTGATGACATTTTAATGCTAGCTGACTCTGGAGACATAGCTTAGCTCAGCTTTCAATCACAGAATCCTCATTGACAGGCTGCAGATATGGGCTGGCCTATCTGGTTCTGCTCTTTAGCGGGTTTATATCATTATCAAATTGATAGTTTTACATGATGGTTGATGACATATCTGATGCTGCTGTCTGAAGTTATGGCGTGCCTCAAGGTTCAGTTCTTGGCCCTGTGTTATGCTATTGTCAAGTCTTCCATCCAAAAGACTTCTTCAGTTCTAACTGACTGGTGGAGAGTCCCAGGTATTTAACCTCTACTGGAGTTGTCAGCATCTTGAGAGTCATTGAGCTCATGTATGGATCATTGACCCACACAGCCATCATGTGAGTCTTTAGGGTCCCTTGGGTGAGTGTCCCTTGTCCTTCAGATGCAAAGTGGGCTACTGAGGCCCAACCTGAGCTGTTGGCTCTCCTGTGTTGTCCTTAGGGTGGACAAAACACCCAGACATAAGCAGAGCAGTGTACACAGTTCAGTGCAGTGAGGAATTCATAGTAGCCTGTACACTGGGGAAACAAAACAACCACTTCACAAGCGCATGGCACAACATAGGAGAGCAAGCTCCTCAGGTCAGGACCCCCCTCAGTCAACAGAGGAGGTGGTCTACGACACCACTTATCAAACACTTCCAATGCAGTGCTGAGATCCCTCCCTAGGAGGTCACCATGGCTCATATGTGACCTCAGCAACTCTCAGTGTGTTAATGACCCCACAAAAGGTTCAATACCTGGATTCCCCACCAGTCAGTGGGTTTTTGTGTTGTGTGTTTTCCAGTTAGAGGATGACGTGGTTGCAAAGTCAGGCTACTACAACGACATGAAGACCTTTACCACCCAGGAAGCGTCAAAGCCATGGCTCTACTTGGAGTTCTCCCAGCTTGGATTTATAGGTGTGTTTCCGTGTGTGCATGCATATGGAAAGAGAAAGAGAGTGAGGATGATCCCTCTGGATTTACCTGCATTTGTGAAAACATTTGTCTTAAAGTATGTTCAGATCTGCGTCTAAGTTCCAATCATGAACCGAATCACACACATCATTGTGTTGTTCTTGTCCATGTTAAAAACATGATTCAAACATTCACAGTGTAGGTTGGAAAAAGTCTGTGAACCCTGAGGCTAATGACATCAGCAAAAGCTAGCTGGAGTCAGGATTTAGTAAAACTGGAGTCCAGTCAGTGAAACCAGACTGGAGGTGTGTGTGTTAGAGCTACTCTAACTTGTAAAACACACTTAGACATTTTTAGTGTTTTACTCTCAAAAAGAATCATCTGATCTAAGTGTGTGAACTGCATAAAGCCAGAAGAATAATGTCAGGGAGGCGGTCACCAGGAGATGGGTGACGCAGCAGGACAATGACCCTAAACATCAAAGTAAATGTACTACAGAGTGACTTCTGACAAAGATGAGCTCAGACAGACGTTCACACTAGACTACGTCTGAGCTGAAAGCAGCTCTGCAGGAAGAACCAGGCCTCACCTGGTGCAAAACTCCTCCTGAACATTGCGCAGGTCTGACCTGCAGCTACTGGAAGAGCTGGTTTGAAGTATTTGCTGCCGCCAGTTATTAAATCCAAGGGTTCACATCGTTTTCTCCGACAGCACTTGGATACTTAATGTTATAATATAGTGGAATCATTCTTCCCTCTGTCTGTGCAGTGTTTCCTGTGCACTGTACACTGACAGTATTATATATATATATATATATATGTGTGTGTGTGTGTGTGTGTCTCAGGGAAGATGTTTCGGACTCGTGACCTCCCCATGATCGCTGAGTTTTTCCTGATGTTCCATAGAGACAAACCCATTGACTGGCTGCTAGATCACATCCTGTGGGTGAAAGTGTGCAACCCAGAGAAAGATGCGGTGAGTCAGTGTTGTGTTGTGTTGTGTTGTGTTGTGTTGTAAGTCATGTAATATCTCTCAGCTCCACACAGAAGATTGTCAGTTTTAGAAACACAAAGATATGCACAATACTGACAACAAAAACAGCACACACTACATGTTATCGTACACAGTGTTGATGCAATAAAACAATTTTATTACTGGTCTATCTTGACCTTTGTTAAAGACTCCACTCTAGTAAACAGTTTCTTTAGATTCCTCAACCAGTTCCTTATTCTCATCATGCTGCTTAATCAGTGTCACAATCACTTTCTGAAAAGGTTCCTCATGAAACTCCTCATCAGTGGTAATTACCTGAGGAGTAATCCGCCGATGATGAAGTCATGTTTCGTCGCTGCCACGTCTTCATACAGTGACTTATATGTTTGTGTATTGTCTGATGCAGAAACACTGTAATGAACAGAAGGCACTACTTAAGCAGCGATACAAGCCCTCCCTCTTCCAGCATGTAGGCCTCCACTCCTCTCTACCTGGGAAACTACAGCACCTGAAGGTAGTTGCACCTCTGCTATCTGTGTGTGACATTACTCAATTACTCAACGGTAGAGGTTTCTTGATGAGAAATGACTTTACTTTTGTGTTAAGCTACTTTTTCTGAGTAAGTTTCTGAGCCGAATTCTTTTACACCAGAGTACAAGGCCATGACAAAATGTCATGCACGTCTGGACCTCATGTGGCTAATGTGTGAAATTGATGTCGTAGTTGTGGAACCCGCTGTAAACAACTACTTTCAGTGGAGAGTAGCTAAAGCTCGGAAATCTGCTTGATGACTTAATACGCTAAATACCCTGTTCATGGAGTCATATTTGCATGCTGCCTAGTTTCAGCTGGCCCTTTATCTGTGCGCCTCTCTCCTCCTCCTCTCTTTTGAGCAGACTCTGCAACAATAGGTTGAATGTCGAATGTAATTAAGATACAGAACATTTTTGCTTCAGACAAAACACCCGACACACATGAAAATGAAGCCAAATGTTTTTATAGATGTCCTAATGCTAGTGTTTGTGTCTGTGTGTCTGATTGTCTTTCCTGCCACCCAGGATAAGGACTTTGGGAAGCAGATTCTGTACCAGGCCCATAGAAACCCAACAGCAGAAGTGAGCAGCAGCCTGAAACATTACCAGCAGCACAGTCTGGACAGGGCTTACAAAGGAGAAGACTTCTTCTGGGCATTAACACCCAATCGGGGTGACTACATCCTCTTCAGCTTCCCCCAGCCAATCCACATATCTGGGTCAGTGCGAACAGTTTTTTTTTTTTTTTTTAAGTTGATTATACAAATGATTTCCTAGAACGCGGTAGAAAATGACCTGAGTAAAAACATCGGGTGTATTCAAATGTTTTTAGTACAATGGAAGCTGGCTTGTTACACCATCAGCTAAAGAGACATACACTATCTGTGACACTATCTCTATTTGCATAGAGACAGTACCACACACATAGTAGATACACAATGCAAATACTCGCACAAGAAAATTCTGTATTTCAACCTGTGTATATTCAAATACCAGCACCAGGTAATAAAAAGAAAATGCCAATGGTGTGGAGCTGCTATAAACAACTTCTTTCAGTGGAAAGTAGCTAAGCTCGAGAAGATGCTGTAATATGCTGAGAAGGCAGGCCACGCACAAATCGCGCTCCCACAGAAATTCAGCTGCTGCAAATTTGAAACCAATACAGATGCTGCTTGTGAAACTCACGACGCACGTTAACACAGCTCCACCCGCCTGCTTTGTGTGGGACACTCGTGTGTTGATTTCCCTTTGCATTTAAAACCCAGTTGTAATCCTGTGTCCCCTATATTAAGATTAAGATCCGTGTTAACCAGCAGTCACTTCCAAGACATTTCCAAGCTGCTGCTCTCAGTCAGTCGGAGACAGACGCTCATGTTTCTGCTACAGTCCAGCAACAAAACTACAGGTGATGCTCAGCAGCAGCGTTTACCAACGAGGCAACAGCACACTCGTGTTCCTTATATGTATTTTGAGTGCTTCTTAACGAAAACACACTCACACACCCACTGAGCACACACACTCCACAAGCTTTCACATTGTTGTGCTGTGAGGTGTGTATGTACTGATGGAGTGTATGTGTGTGTGAAGGGCTTTGTGTGCATCCCTGCCTATAGGATTGTTTGCCCTGCTCCGACTCATTGTGCCTGCTGTCATTTAAGGCCTGTGTTCCCATGTTGAAGTGGTTGACCGGCATTCACACAACTGTTTCAATGACCCCCCCCCCCTCAGACCAGCACACTCAGTTGTTTTAGTCCGAATCGCCAGGTAATTCTGTCTAAAATAACTGTAGGTCTTTTTCCTGAGTGACAGTTACTTATGTTGCACAGGAAGCGGTTCCGTTTCAGTTTCTTTGGAAGTAGTTTGGACACATAGTGAAAATGAATTTGCTGGTTTTCATGTGCTCTTTTCAGGTAAATACCGGCGGGGTCCAGAAATAAAGTGACAGGAAGGATTGGGTTCAAGAGCAGTGGCTGAAGTCTTAGAATCTAAACAGTCCCTTAGGAATGAATCGGATAGGTAGACATGTGACACATCTGATGAATTGTATTATTCGATAATGATATAACAATGTGATGCAATATTTTAGGCTGGATTCACCCATACATTGTACGCTGGTCCTGGCTGTACACTGGTTGTTTTACATCTGTGCTGTCTTTTTACTGTAGGTACCTGTTTCGCAGTGGAAATATCGAGACCAGCGGAGATAAATTCTACAACACCACAGTGGAAGTGCTGCCCAGCAATGTGAGTAACCCGCCTCTTTGTGTGTGTGTGTGTGTGTGTGTGTGTAGTTGTTCTTTGGTTCCATTACTGCCGTCGGACAGGTTTTGGTTTTCATCTCAGGTGTTGATGCCTTGGGGAAAGAATGCCAAGGCAACAGGAAACACCCACTACAACAAACTATCTGCTGTCACTCTGCTGCCTCTCTTTGGCTCTGTGTGTGTGTGTGTGTGTGTGTCTGTGTCAGTCGACACCTCTGTCACACTGAAGGGGAAAAGTGGTCATGCCGTGAGTGACCTTTGAGTAAAGTTAGACAGACATGGAATCTCTGTGTAGAAGTGAGGAGGGGAAACCTTTACACAAGATGAGTCCAGGTCCAGAGGCTTCACATGTCAGGTGAAACACCCACACACCGAGGCCTGAACACAGACATGTGTTAAATCAACTTCAAAAATGAGCTACTTTCTGGTGAGTCAGTGTTTTTATGCCTGTCCATCCGTCCACTGGCCTCTGCCTTGTCCATCTGCCCCCCCCCCCCCACCTTGTTTTTCCTTTAACATAACATAATCAGCCATAGATAGAACTTGAAAATGAAGAACTATCTACCATATACATGTAAATATTAAGGTTTAGTAAAACAAAGAAAGTACTGAGCCCAATCACTAGAGGACAGAAGAGAGGAGGACATAAGATAAAATAAGATAAGATAAGATTCCCACAGTGGGGAAATTTACTTGTTAGGCAGCTCACAAAAACAGGATAAAGATACAGCCTGAGGCTCTAAGCACAGCTATGTCATCGGTATGCTGGGCGTGAGGAACGTCACAGCCTCGAGCCTCGTATCTGCTGATGACATCAGCCTCCAGACACACTGCGATTCTCCTCCATCTACTGACACATCATCTTAGAAAGGAAATGTGTTCATTAAGTGGCTTGTACTGTACGTTGTGTTGTAGCTCCTCAGCAGTGAATTTATGCTATTTCTAAACTCCTTCGATTACGTCAGCCGGGGGAATCAGTATAATGTTATCAGGTCTGTGTGATGTCCAGAGCCTCTCCAGATAACAGGGGAGTGTAGGTGGACTGGTCTTAACACACCTAGTGCGGGGGTGTGGACTACAGATCATTTTATTTTTACTCCCCCCAACCCAAAAAAAGAGATTTCAGTTTGTGTTGTACAGGTTATAGGTCACACAAACTTGGCATTTTAACAGGGGTGTGTAGACTTTTTATATCCACTGTGTATAAAATACCAAGACAGGAGGTAAAACAATTAACCAACACACAAGGTAGTCATTTCAAAATAGAACAGGAAATGATACCAGAGTCCAAGAGTCACTCATTTAAATCAACTGTTATAACCTTGCTAACGACACGTTACATAGGCCTCCTTTATTTTGACTTTACTTTCACTTCCTGCGTGTCTTTTCTTCTGTCTGTCCCAAATGAGAAATGAAAAAAATTAAAAAAAAAAAAAAACTGGACCATTGTTAGGTTTTGGTTTTTTGTCCAGCTCACATACTACGCAGGAGAAAGGTCTGTCTTCTCAACAGTCTAATAGTGACCTCCTGTACGGGGGCGTAATGATAACAGTTAACGTGACGGCATAAAACCACAGCGCTGGAATGAATTGTGGGGGAATTGGCCTTCTTATCTGGGCTCCCAGCCTCTCAGATTTGATATCTGCAAGGTCGGAGGACAGACTTTAAAATATATACTGGCAGTAAAAGTGTCTGTTGAAAGTACAGCAGGTCTTTGTGTTGCGCAGTATCATGCAGCTGCGTGTTTGGGTGGACAAACCTATGATCTCGAGTCATGCAGTAGTTCGGTTTCCAGAAACGTACAACACTACGTCTATCTATATACGGCTATCAAAATATGTGTCTAACCCTCCTACATTTACCGGCAGTCGTATGCTAATCATGGATGAAATGACTTCGCTCTTTCCAAATGCAATGTGGATTTAGAAACTATCACTGTAACGATATATATATATATATATATATATATATATATATATATATATATATATATATATATATGTGTGTGAAAAACATTTGTCTTTGGGCTTGTCCTTCTGCCGTGTCTCCAGCTACTTATCACTTCTGTCATTTGAATGTTCTGGCGTTGAAGCTGACATGTCACAAGTGTCATTTGAGTTTGCACATCAGTGTTATCGTTGAGTTTATCATTTGCATTTCTAAATAACTATTCTATCAAATGAGCAGCAGAGATCAGTCCATCTTAAAGATAAAGTGGTGAGATGGATGCAGCTTAGGAACATGCTAACACCCTGAAAACAGCCCATAACAGAGCAGGTTGGTCTATAGCCAGCTATCTGAATAATCACCAGTCTGATCTGTGGTTTCTGTGAATACCCACACTGCATTTGACTTGCAATCACACCAGTTTGTATCAGTTTGTGTTGGGAAGACTATACTAGTTGCTTCCTCCCAGATAAACAAATAACTTGGCATTTTGAACTTGTTTTTCCAGGGAATTGTGAACAGTGCTGGGACGTGCCTACGATCTCAGGATTTATGTTGATTTACGCTGAAATCAAAATGGTGGCCTGAGGCGAATCGTCTCACAAGACACCTTTGTGCCAAACTTCACTGACAGATGTTGTGTTTTCTTCTTTCAGTCACCAGCACCGGAGTCCGATCAGGGCTTCATCATTATCGGTAAATAAAACAATCACACTAATAAACCTGTTGTCACTGTGTCACAACATCAGCACACACACACACATACACACACGCTGAGTTACAAGACCAGGAGATGAGATGGAAGTTTTATTTCTGAATGATTTTTATTAGGGAAATTGGGTAACCGAGGCCACACCCCACACAGCTTTACAGGTGTATGGGACATGTTTGACAGAGCTGACGGAGACAGTATTGACTGATGAACTGAAACCTGCTCTCCAACACCTTTCTGAACCACTCCTCCAGTGTCAGTCTCAAACAAACTGATACTTCACATTCAACACATTTTATTGTTCAGATGTTCCAACTTCCAAGAGTCCTTCAGTGGCTCCACCCTGCTGTCAGCCAGCAACATGCCAATCAACTTGTGATGTGCCTTTCATTAGAATTCTTGTTTAGTCTGTCAGCAAAACAAACATCCTGTATTGGCAGGAGACACCAAGGGACTAATGTGATTGTCACATGGGCCAGAAATTCAGAAAGCCTGAAAAAAACACTTTGTTCTTGATGAGCCTTTGAAATGTATACGTATACCAATTCAGTATCTCAGTAAATTCAAAAAACATTGTGAAAACGTTCAATGTTGTAGACTCAAGGTGTCGCACTCTAATCAGCGAATTAACTCAAAACAGCAAAGGTTTCCTGAGCCTTTAAATGGTCTCAGTCTGTTTCAGTAGGCTTCACAACCATTTTGCATTTCATTTGGAAATCAAGGTCCTGGAGGAAGAGTGGAAGGGCTATAGAATAGACCCAACAATGCAGGCGAGATGAAGGCCGGTATTGAAGCAACCTGGGATTCCATTACAGTACATATTCTAATTTTCTGAGATACTGAATATTGGGTTTTCATTAGCTGTAATCCATATTCTAATTTATTGAGATGCACCTGTATATTTGTAAAAAATAAATAAATAAATAAATAAATCTGCTGGTGTGTGTGTGTGTGTTGTGTGTTCCAGGTGCGTTTGAAAACGGAGTAGCTGAGGGGGAGATCCAGGAAGCTCTACAGCCGATCTCAGCGCTGCGCCTGGTGGTTCACTCCGACTCTGACGTCTGGGCTCTGCTGAGTGAGGTGTGACCTGAGAGCTTGTGTGTGTGTGTGTGAAAGTGTGTGCGTTCACCTGTACTTAAAACACCCTGCATAACTGAATATTTACACACACATGCATGAGGGGACACACTTACCTAATGATCTGAGCACGTGCCCTGTCAAACCCTTACATGGCCATGGTCCACCCACACAGGTGTTTCATGTGTTTTGGCTGGTTAAACCTCATCTCAGGTGTGGATCTGCGTGTGCAGACTTGGTTTGATTTACATATCCCTCACCGTGCCCGTTGCTACTCTTCCATGCTTGGCTAAGACAACTTTCACTTTGATTATTACGGCCAAGTGTGCTGCACGATGGCGTAGAGGACGAGGGAGGTGATGGTGTTTGTGTTGTGACTGGTGTGGTAGAGTGTGTGTGTGTGTGTGTGAGATAACGTTTGCTTAACACTCACTCTTGTTTGTGTCTGTCAGATACTCATTAAAGTTTGACGACGCCAGAAAAGAGGGAACACACGCGCGCGTGCGCGGACTGCCATCCAGCCCGGTGCTCCACCTGAACAACCCCCCCCCCCCCCCCCCCCCCTGCTGGACAAACGTTCTTACTACAGGGACTGTGTTTACAAGGAAGACCTGAAAGTGCCTAAACTGACTGTGGTCTGCGGCGGTCTATGGAGAAGGAGGAGCCATGTTTTTAGTGTTTAGTGCTCTGAGCCGGACTGAGGACATTTACTTTCACTTCAAACAGAAATATGAAATTTGGAAAGAAATCCAAATTTCCCACGTGAACTGAGCCAGTTGGCCATGTTGCTGCAGCACAGTCACTCAGTGAATAATTGATAATGATATGGTGATGATGATGATGATATAGTTTGTTGTAACAAACTAAGAAAATCAATCCAGTACCACCTTGTCTTTGAAGTATTTAATTTCATCTCCTTGAGGTTTGTTTTAAGCTGCATTTATATGAAATCCAAAACTGCAGAACAGGTTCCCCAGAATACAAATAACTGTCTTCTCATGTGGACTGTACAGATTTAGTTTCCCTGTTGTTACCATGAATAGAGGATGTAGGAGGAGGAACATCAGTCTGAAGTAAAGCAAACAGACCGGTTTTAAGGTCACCTTTCGTTAGTTTGAGAACCAAACAATGAACAAACCTGGGAAGGTTTATCCACAGATATGCATCTGATACAGCTCGTTATTAAAGGACAAGGCAGGTGATATTCTATATTTTAATTTTTCTAAAGAAATCCCAAACCAGCAATGAATAAAAGTATTGTGTTTGAATGCAGAGCCTGATGTATCACACACACACACACATCAGTGATCCACACTGTTACACTGGGTCACGTTCCTTCATCAGCAAACACACTGTAGTTTATTCTGACTCAGTCCCAGACAGACACACACACACACACACTGTCCTGCTGCCACAATGTTTAGAATAAATCCCTGAATGGTTGCTTGTGTTTTAGACATTTAACATTTGAGAACTTTGGCTTCTTCTGTTAAATGAAAAAAGGAGGTGTGAACAAAAAAAAAATGCTAACGTACGCCACTGGAGTTTGGGCTGATCCGGACAGTATTTTTTTTACTAAGCACACAACAGTCTGCACAAATGCTAATGCTAAAACTGCTGGATTTATGACAACAACACACATCAATGCTGTGCCTACAGCTCACAGGTTACACCTGGTTTCCCCCTGCACATCTTCACCCTCAAAACATCTCTGTCCATTTAACTTCCAGCGACATGTTTGTATAAAGATGTTAGTGGGAAACCAGATCCTCCTCTGGGGATGAATTTAAAGGGAAATGCTGTCCATGTAAATGCACCAATGACTACACACTGTGCATTTTACAGGAGACATGTATCTGAAGGTTTTTTTTTTTTATCTACCATACAAACATACAGGTGGATGACTAATCAAGGGAAAAAAAAGCTCTTGGTCTCAGATTCTCTGTGTCATTAATTTAGCGTTTTCCTTTCATTTGTCGCCCGCCTGTATGTGCAGTATATACCGACAGTGAAAAGGCAGAATGCAAAGCAGGAGGTCACTTGTCCTTGCGAGCCCCCTTAGTGACCCTGTGAGCAGGTGAGATGAAAAGAGACGATTAAATCAGGAAACATCGCTGACAAACATCTCATCAAAAAGGATTGTCACTTTATTAAACATTTCAAATCAGCAACAAAAAAAAAAAACATGTTAATAACATACAAATGCAACAGGGTTTAAGATAAGTAACAGGTGGTGTTTCTTCAACATGTATGCATAAAGTTCAGTATGCACGTGTTGCTGATTTCTTGACAGAACAGATGAGGCTTTGCCAGTTTAATATTTATTATATACACAAGACTCTTGAGTTCAAAATGAATGGACACATCATGGTCTTGGCTATGAACTGAAACAGTGACAGTCACTGTTTAAGTCATGTCATTTACTCCCAGCTTGCAAGAAGCAGCAACAAAAAAAAGTGACATTGTGCTGAAATAAAGACTGAGCAGTTTCCAAAAAAGGCCTTCAGACCCTCGGAAGCAGTAACAACAAAACCATTTCTAACAACAAAAACACTGTTTCTAAAACCTACTGGAACTACAGGAGTGGCAGCAATACTGACTACTTTAAAAACAAAAAGGATTTTTTTTTTTGTTGTTGTTGTTGTACAGTGGACCAAAGGCAGTGACAAAGACATGATCCCTCACCAGCTTCCCACCCGCAAACACTGAAAGGTTCCACCGAGGACGGGGAAGTATAACGTAAACATTTCATCTCCGTAAAATCTGAACAGGGAGGTGAGGCTGGAGTGCTGTTGTTGGTGGCGGGGGGGGGGGGTGAGGAAGAGCAACATCACCAGTTCCAAACAAACGTGTGGGCCACATGTTACATCTGTTATCAGACCCAAACCACCACCACCCCCCAAGTGCAAACAGTGTATATTGTTCTGTGGTCAGACAGCTCACACTGTCACTGACTGTTTCTGCACACGTTTGTCAGGCTCTGTGACTGACACTAGTGTTACTACTATAATATTCACATCCATCTTACTAACACATCTTTTCATGCTAACGTTACTTGTTGACCTGATTTTGAGTCCCCGTCCTTTTTGTAACCAACAACCACAGTTTACACAATGTGCTTCAAATACATGAGCTTGTACTTAAAGTGCAGAAGCTTTGACAAAGAGCTGCTGTTCTGTTATTTACTTCTTCTGTTCACTCAAAACACTGCTGCATGTTTGGAACTGGTGGAAGGTCTAAGGACCTTTTGATGTGTGCTTCTGACAAGATTTGAGGGACGACTGATACGTTTTTGTCCTGAGGTAGAAGGAGAGGAGTTACCCAGCTCTCTGCACCCACGCTCAGTTCAACTCTGAGTGATTCTGCAGAAATTTTGAAGGTAATAACTTTTTTGTGGTTTTTCTGTTTCGGGTAATTGAAAATTGAAATTCAGCTCTGTCTGAGAAAACTGACACATGAGCCTTCATTCAGTCACCAGCGACCTCAGTCTCAAGGGCTCATCACCCAAGGAGGTCTTTGATGAAGAAGGAGCTCAGTGGTCACCATTTTGACAGTGATGATGATGTCCAGTCTGCTGTGGACCACTTTCTGGAGGTCCATGACTGATGGACTAAGACTGTAAATAAAGGGGGGGACTTCTAAAACTGACCTCAGACCATGAACTTATCGATCGGCCCTCATACATTTCTGTGGCGACTATCTGCTGTTAAGTGGAGCTTTGTGAAGATGTGACTTTTCTGACTGATTTTCCTGAACTAAAAAAAAAAAACAGGCTTCAGTTGGTTTCCCGTACATTCTGATTTGATCAATGCAACGCTGCCGCCTTGTGTACAAATTAAGGTAATGACAGACAGCAACAGAAACATGTTTTAGGCTTTAGCAGTTCTTTAAGGGTCCATGATGTTGATATTACAGTTCAGACATCCAGGCTGGTTCAGGATCAGGTGTTTGGTTCAGGTTAGGGACTGTGGGGTGGGGGGGTGGGGGGGTTAGGTCAAGGCTCTCGAGGTTCTCCTTACTTTCGTTTGCTCTTGGTGTCAGTGGTCTGGAAGACACTGGAGGCAGACATGAGGTTCTCAATGTACTGACCCAGAACCTGGTTCTCTGACTTCAGCTTCAGGTTCTCCTCTTTGACAGCGTCCACCCGCGCAGACAGGTCTGAGCACACATACACCAACACACAGCAACGTTATACAGATATGCAGGTACACATTTTCTTATTATTTAGTAGAATTATTTGGGCAACCTGTGGAAATTGGAAGACTGGTGAATGCCATAAATTCTCTGGTAAAAGCCACTCTGCCTCCACCAGCTGCTCCATACCCCAACATCCATCTCCATGCCTGACCGCTTTGATTAATTTGGGGATTTGGGGAACAGAGGTGGATCACCTCTGTTGGTTGATTCCAAACTGTACATACAAACGTCTCACTGCTTGTATTTGTATTATATCATACCTTCTAAAGTGTGCTGAAGCTCCAGCACCTGGTTGATGAGCCTTGTCTTCTCCTCCAGCTCAGCCTGGTTCTCCAAGTCACCTGCAGCCATGCACCAGACAGTGAAGCCCCACCCCCCGACAGTGATTGACTGACGTGAACTACACATCAACTGTGCGTCTGTGCATTTGTACATACGCACATCAACTGTGTGTGTGCATTTGTACATATATCCTTGTGAGAAACAAAATCAGCATCGATCTTATGGAATGAGGACATTTCAGGGAAAGTGAGGACATTTTGGTCAGTCCTCAGAACTTTGTAGGGCTGCTTGAGGGTTAAGACGTGGTTTCAGGGTTAGGGTTAGAATAGGGGTTTGGTTAGGGTTAGGCATTTAGTTCAGACGGTTCAGATCAGGATAGCTTTATTGGTTACAATCAAAGTCCCAAAGGAAAATGAAACGTAGTATACAGTTAACGTTAGGGCAAGAGGACTAGGGAATGCATTATGTTAAGGAGCGTCCTCACAAAGATATAAGTACAAATATATGTGTGTGTGTGTGTGTGTGTGTGTGTGTGTGTGGTCTCACCATCTTCTGAGCTCATGGTGAAATACTCGTCTTCCTTTTTGGAATGCAGGGCTGCGACTCTCTGAGACACTGAGAGATTAAGGAAACATATCATTCAATCTGTGGCGTGTTCTCGGTTCAGCAGACCAGATACAGCTGGCTGAACGTAACTTCACCGCTCTCCTCCGGAGCAAATATGCTCACATAACACACGACATACTAGCGTCTGTCTAATATGAGCAAAACTCCTGTAAACCGCCTCCACCTCAGTACACCGTGACTTTGTCTAACAACTCCCAGTAATACGGTACATGTTGGCCAAAATTTAAAAAAACGAGTTCATCACGGTATCATCGTTCAAGTGATGCGCCGTGACTGTGTGAGGCTAGCTACATCTCATTCTGTGCCATTAGCAAAGCTATTACGAGCTGAGTTCGACAGCAGCCACACCGAGGACAATTTGCTCGTTAGCTTGTATTAAAGCGGGAGAAGGAAGAGAGCTGCTAGCATAAAAACACCCCGAGCTCGGCCTGCTGCTGCTGCTGCTAACTGCAGAGCCGTTAGCATGCTAACACACACACCAGGCTTACGCTGTTCATCTTCAACTGCCCCACAAGGCTAAAAAACAAATAAACAGTACCGTGAAGTCAGGACACAAACCGTACGACGCGGAAATCCACTACTGCTTCTCTCAAATGCAGAATGTCGACGGAAAATGGAAAAAGCTTTGTGTAAATCCCCACAGTCGTGTCCGGTACGTCCAGTTACTACCATCGGCTCAGTACCATGCTCAGTACACCACATAGCCGCCAGGGGGCGACCTAACAACCCAGAAGAACTGAAACGAAACCTTTGAGTTTGATAATAAATTTAGAGCATTTTATTTAGTGATGATTTTTCAAATATAATCAGAGAGGGGGCACAGATTCAACACAAGAATGTTTTATTTTCTTTATAGCACAAAACCATTCAAACCACAAATCCACCAGACCTTTGCCTGTTTTGTCACAGCCTAAAAATGTAAAAAAATGTAAAGATGCCTTCAGTTATACATCTGGTTTGTGGTTGTTGTGCCACTCTGTGTAGGATTTGAATGGTGGTTTTAACAGTTGCATAAAATAAAACCCATGAAGTAAGGAGCAATATTATTTAGTATGTTTATATTTATTTTAGAAACATTTTTTTTCTCTTGTGTACACACTATGTCTGCAATTTTCTTCATTTTCAATTGGGTGTTTGTATGTAACAAAAGAATTTCCCTACAGGGATTAATAACATTTTTTTCTGATTCTGATTCTGATAATTAGTTGTTCTGCATGATTTGGTGGAGATGATGTCTTCATAAGTGGACATGAGAGTACTTATGCTGTATTCCATGCAGTATTCCAATAAAACCCAGTAGGGACAGAGTGACAAAGACAGCCACGGTCAGGTAAAAACCAGGTAACCTGTAAACCAGAGAGCATCACATACTTTAAATCAGGTCATTGCTGCCAGATCATATCATATCTGCCATTGCTATGGAAGACACACACATATCACATTTCACACATTTAATAATGCACAAAAATAATCTATCAGTTAGATAAATGACCTTTTCTTGGTGGACTTGACATATCCATTAAAATAGATTTGTCGGGCAATAATGTACAGCAGTCCTCCTGTAGCTGCAGTCGCTTCACTGAAGAACATGCCACAGGTCCACAGAGTCACCAGGAATACAGGGTAACACTCTACACAGTTCTGACTGCAAACACACACCACAACAAACGCAGAGTCAACTTTAATGTCATAACTTCTCTGACTGAGTTTGACTGATGAGGGTAACAGACTGAAAATATACAACACTTTCAATTTTGGACTGAATCTGGCAAATAGCTGACAAGTTGTGTGGACAGTCAATATCTTCATTCTGTATTCAGTTTGTTTCTCAGAACTGCATCCTACAGCCACGTTGCAAAGGCCTCTGAGACAGCACTTAGTCTGAAACAGTGAAGCCCTCCACTGACAGCTAGACAGGGGTCCATTGTCCTGAGTGCAGACCAGGAAGCTGCATAGCACAGTGCAGCTTCCACATAATAATAATAACAAGACTAATAAGAAGAAGAAAACAGTAATAGGATTTATAATAAGACTAACAATAACAACAGTGTAATAGTTAATGAGACTAATACTGGGGGCAGTATGTGGCCCACAGTTGTAGATCCAGACTCTACAGCTCTGGAGGAAGATGAAACTGCAGAGAGAGACAGCAGAAGAGAAGAGAGGAGAGAAAGAACAGAACTACAGGAAAGACAAGAAGCTGAGTTAGTAACATGTATTAATGGGATATGAATGAGAACAGATGGAGAGGGTGAGGAGAAGAGAAGACCCTAACCCCTCGGTGAATCATGGGAAGTTCCCTGGCAGAATGCAGTCCACAAGTAAGCCTGCATTCTGGGAGCCCAGAGTTCTGGTGGGGTAATAGGTACTAAGAGCTCCCTAAGATATGATAGTGCCTGATCATTGAGGGCTTTGTAGGTGAGGAGCAGGATTTTAAATTCTGTTCTGGATATTACAGGGAGCCAGTATAGAGAAGCTAACACAGGAGAAATATGATCTCTTTTCCTGGTTCCTATCAGTATGCTGCAGCATTTTGGATCAGCTGGAGAGTCTTTGGAGACATAACTTCAGTTTTGCCTGAGTTTAATAGCAGAAAATTACTGGTCGTTTGAAGTTTAACTAACTGATTGGTTTCCTCTGGCTTCTCTGGCAAGTACAGTTGGGTATTGTCTGCATAACAATGGAAGTTTATAGAGAATTTCCTGACACTGTTGCCTAAGGGAAACAAATATAAGGTGAATAGAATCTATCCAAGTACCGAACCTTGTGGAACTCCACACGCATACATGGGGGATTCATTGTTAACATCTACAAACTGAAATTGATCTGGTAAGTAGGACCAGTTTAGCTCTCTCTGGTTTAAGTACACTCTGAGAGAAGCCCATTGAGTCTAATAATGAGATAAACATTTTTTGGAGTGTGTGTCCTGTCACTGTCCTGTCAATGTTATTATAGGTGGTACATAACTGCATAATGTTAGCTTATGAAAAGATGTCTTGGTCCTCTTACTGTGCACGGAAAGTCCTTTCAAACTCTGGAGGACCAGTGACAGAGGGAGGAAGGACCTTATAGGCCATCCTGGACAATCCAACCCGCCGAGCCAGGTAGCCTGGAGGGAGACAGTGATGGGGTGGTGTTGGTGAGAGCTCATTAAATAACAAAAACCGGTTTTCAGTCTGTTACAGGCCTGCCTATAATGGGAATGTTTTCAAACTCACACTTACAGATCTGAAGTCTCAGTGACCAAATCAGTGACACAGTGAATTAAGGCATAAATGAAGGATAAAGTTTACAAGAATTGTCTATGTTGCTATAGTCCAGACCCTACCTCAGAATTGGCGTAAAACACAGCCAGAGTGTGAGAAAAGTTCTTGGCAAATAAGCAACCACTGCCAGCTTTCACCACTGAACAAGTATGCTGACATGTGTAACTCACCCATTTGCAGTGCAGACAGAAGAGACACTGCAGCCAACAAAAAGGGGGAGTCAGTTCCCATTCCTCTGCTAAAAAAAAAAACACAGCTCTCCTCACAGCTTTGCCTCTTGTACTAAGTCAACTTTATGAAACAAGCAGGAGTGTTTCCTGGGTGAAAGCCACTGTGCCACATCCCACAACGAGTGCTGACACGTTGCGCTATTAAAGCCCTCCCCTGCCATTCACTAGACCAGAGAAGTGAGGGCCTGTTAAATGCTGAACTAATATCTGCACCAGCCCAGCTGCATGAGGAACAAAGGTTGTTTGTTGCTGTCCTTCATCCATCAAAGTACCAAACTGAATGTCTGCCTAAAAGTGAATCCTTCTTGTTGGAATGTGTGTACTCTTTTTACTGTATATTGGTAAACTATGTGCTAAAGAACTCCCAGGTATGAACATCCTAGAGATGCTTATGTGCACCAGGCGTATGTCTCTTTTCACAAGCATCCATGTAAGGGTTCCATTAGCATAATTACTCAGTAAAGTACAGCTTTAGTTCATAGCTATGATGAATTTGGTCTTTTTTGACATATGCATCAAACTTCCATTAAAAAAGAAAAGTTCTTTTAAGATGAAAGGTTAAGTGAACCTTTTCCCAGACTATTACCCATGGGGTATTTGTCTTAAGAGGTTATGTAACCTAGGCTACATCCACATTAAAGTACCAGTGTGTAGGATTTAGGGGGATCAGTTGGCAGAATTGGAATTATATTCATAATGATGTTTTCATTAGTGTATATTCACCTTTAAACTAAGAATTGCTTTGTTTTTGCTGGCTTAGAATGAGCCCCTCATATCTACATAGGGAGGAGGTTCTTCCACAGCACCCGCCATAATGCCCAGCCACGTCTCTACGGTAGCCCAGAAAAGACAAACCAAACACTGGATCTAGACCAGGCCTTTTGTGTTTTTATGTTACCTGAAGGCCACCGTAGGTTCTCCTACACATTTGGAAAGAAGGGAGATAGGAGGGGAATTCCCTTGATTACAATCTGCAACTTCGTTGCTTCGTGGGGTGGCTTAGACTTTTTTTAATTACAAGCTCGGTGGTTTGATCCCAGCTCCTGCAAGAGACCCCCTGTTGCCTCGTACCTTGTTGTGACAGACTGCTGTACTTAAATCATTATTTCATCCTCGTTCAGTTAACTGACAGCAGAAACAGGGACATATTTAAATGACAACAGCTATTGCTGATGAGCTGATGAGCCAGGAGAAATCTCATTATTGCTATTCGATGGAAAAGACAGACACACCCATCCAGTCACTTGCAAGCAACCAGGCTGACATCTGGAGAAAGTCAGTTACAAGCCTGTGTGCTAAACATTTGCATTTTGGACGGCTTTCTTGTGAATGAATTGTGTGTTTTAGTCTGGTCTCTGATGGACTAGATTCTCTGCTCTGCTTGTAAAGTTGTGTTTCAGCTCCTCCACGCTCTCTCTCTCTCTTTCGCTACTAACGTGCCGCATACACCCACACTCCACACAGCAGGATCTCAGAGTCAGGAGCAAGCTTGTATGAAAAGAGCTGTTGAGAAGCCAAGTTGGAAACTTCAGTTTCCCAGCGACTGTTCATAATCTAAATATGATGTGATGAACTGGATCTCTTTCTCTCTCTCTCTCTCTCTCTCTCTCTCTCTCTCACACACACACACACACACCAGTTGAAGTCTCAAGAATGTACCATTTGTGCATTGTTGTGCTTGTTATGCTCAAACAGTATTGGCTGTATGGCGGATGCTTTCAGTGTGTAATAAGTACTTTTTATTGCTAATTATATTTTAGGGAACAGCTATGATTCTTGTTCTTGCTGCGATATCTGAAACCACCCTCTGCCAACAGTCAGAGGAGTGGACTGTTCACGCAGTGGACATTATGACTGTTGAAATAACACGAAAGGCAGCCAGACTCAACTGCTGTGGTAGTATACTGTGCACTGAGTGAACCTTAATGCTCTTCTGGCATCATGCTGATACCCCACTCAGACCAACACAATGACTCAGAGCTCCATCTGCCAGTAAGTTCCTATTTATCGGAAATGGAGAAGTTAATAAGATGTAGCCTACACTCGCAGCAACTCATTCAATTATCCAATCGGCCAATCATGTGGCAGCAGTTCAATGCATAAAAGATACAGATCAGCAGCTTCAGTTAATGTTCACATCAAACATCAGAATAAAAAATATGATCTTGGTGACTCAACTGGACAGATGAAGTCTGGAAAAATGAAGTCTGGTCTGATGGATCAGGATTTCTGCTGAGGCAGGTAGGGTCAGTATTTGGCAACAACAGCATGAACCCATGGACCCAACCTGCCTTGTGTCCACAGTCCAGGCTGGTGGTGGTGTGATGGAGTGGGGAATGTTTTCTTGGTTCGCTTTGGGCCTTAATACCAATCAGTGATGGTTTGAATGTCACAGTCTGACTGAGTATTGTTGCTGACCATGTTCATCCCTTCATGGCCACAGTTCACCATCTTCTAATGGCTACTTCCAGCAGGATAATGCTCAAGTCACCTCAAACTGGTTTCATGAACATGACAGTGAGTTCAGTGAACTTCAGTTTGTGTGGTGCTCCTTAAAGTTGTGCTGTAAAGCGCCTTGAAACAATTTTGATTGTGGAAAGTGCTCTATAAATAAAATTAAACTGAACTAAATTGGATTGAACTGAACTGATTTTTTTTGACTGGGGGGGGGGGGGGGTTCTGTAGGACTAGTACTGTTGTTTTGCATACTTCGTCTGTATCTTGGTGTGTAGATGTGTAAGTGCACTATTTAGAATCAGAATCAGAAACACTTTATTTCCAGGTATGTTACACATACAAGGAATTTGACATGGTGGTGTTGGTGCAAAACAGAAGACTTGGACTGACAGGTCCCATAACACATGCAGCAAAACAGACTAAATAAAAAGAAATAAAGTATAAAAGAAGGACAGTCTGTATAAATAATGTGCAATGTTGCAAAGTACATACATTGAGATAAAGTGTGATGTAGTGCAAAAAGAGATAATATTGTATATAAAAATTGTAGATTTATATATATAGTATAATTAATTCATACATTATAATTCAAGTGTTTGTATCCAGATGTGTGTAAAATGTGCATGCTTGGATATATGCAAATGTATAAGGCTATATAAGTTTATAATAGAGGGGACCAGGTACATACCATAGCATCTGTCAGTAATGAAGCTGCTTTCACAGGCTGCTATGAGCTGTAGACAAAGCTGGAGCTATGAAAGCTGTCTGGTTTACAGTGGGATCTCCAGGCCAACATTCTCTCACTTCCCCCCTCCTGCTGCAGACTCACTCTCAGGTACTATCTCACATAAATCACTGCCTCAGGTAGCTGCCACAGGCTCCATAGCATCTAAGCTTTATCACACCTTCAGTGACAACCTTAGCTGAACATAGCAGTCTTAACACAATGACACTGTTTTCACCCAGTGTATAGTACAATACCCTCACGTTTTTTCCTGATTACAAATTCAGAGAATAAAAAAGATCCCAAAGCTAATGTGTTTCTATAGAGGGTGTGTCCAGTTTTCATCCTGTGTGACGGGAGAAACTGTGATGCCCAAAGAGGGATAGATGAAATATGTCGCCTGGCTGCTGCCTATTAAGGGAGAAATGACAGACGAAATCAGAAAATCAGTTAAAACAAGTAATCACTTATCAAAAGTCATATCCTGTCTCATTTACCACAAGAGCACTAACTGAAACTGACAGCCTCGTTTTGGCTGACTCCAAAATAAGTACATGAAGAAATAAATGAAATCTGTGCCGGTTTCAGAGTCAGTTAGCTTCACTGTGAAAACTTCAAGAGCCCCTCTCAGACAGAGGGTCTGGCCCGGCTGTTGTCATGTGCTGCCTGGCTAAGCTGACGCCCCCGCCGGTGACAGGAGCGGTCAGGGCTGTGTTGTGGTGCCGTGGTGGTGGTGTTGGTGGTGTGTGTGTGTGTGTGCGGTCCTCCAGCAGCATGGACAGCGATGATGAAAATATAGAAGAGGTTGTGGAAGGTAAGCAACATCTTACGTGTGTTTTTATTTCTGTGTAAACGACGAAATGTCGGTTACGGTGCGACATTTCTCTGCTGTGTTGAGACTGTGGTAGCAGTTCTCCGTAAATCTTCCTGAGTCAGTCTCACAGTGGGCCCGCGCCAGGGACTTTATTTCAGGAGGAAACCCGCTTGACGGGCGACTGAGAGCGGCCCGGGTGATGTCTGTGTCCCGCTGCCTGCGTGTGGGCACTGAAAAATGTTTGACTTTTTGGGAATTATGAATAAAATAACGGTTGCATGTTTGTTTGTTTTTTTTGTCAGTGTGCTAAACACACGCTCGGTTTTAGGATAATTAGCACTGTAATATGTGGATAGGTGTGGTGTGTGTTTTCAGACTTTGGGTCGTTAGCGACATGTGTTCATTCGCTCATGTCGGTAATGTTAGAAGAGATGAATTCATGAAAAGTGAGGAATATGTCACACACTACTGTTTTACCGACTATGAAAAAAAAGTAACGGACCTCCCACCACCACCACCACCACCACCCCACAGAGCCTTTTAGCATCTTTTGGCTCATTGTTTTGGTTGTATGAGCCTCAGCTTACTGTTTGGTAAAGTCAGAAAGTTGCGAGGAGCCATTAATGCATTCATTTAAATCAAACCACTAGACTTAACACTGCTCTGTGTGTGTGTGTGTGTGAATGTGTTCAGGTCCGTTGGATGAAGATGGGCAGCCCAATGGTTTCTGCACGGTCACCTACTCATCCAGTGACCGCTTTGAAGGACACTTCACCCACGGGGAGAAGAATGGCAAGGGCAAGTTCTTCTTCTTTGATGGAAGGTACTGTAAAGATAAGACAGAAGCAATATTGTGTCGAATAATGATAAAGTGCTCGCTGAATGTCCATTTTACCAGAGCAACCGCTACATTCTCATCCTTGAAGGCTTTTTTTTTTTTTTTTTTTTATCTTTGAGCAGCTTGTTCCCTTTTGTGTTAAAGTTGCAGCCCAAAGCTTTTTCAGTGGATGCAGTGGATAAGGAAATACCAAACAGGCTAATAGGCAACTGTTAGTCATATCACCAAACAAGGGTAGAAGCAGAAATGACATGGACACGAACCACAGCTGTGCACTGGTCTCAGAGTAGAGACATTCCAGTTCAAACACAAAGGCCAATAGTACGTGATACAGGATATATGAACTGTCATAAATACTAAAACAACGTCTGTGTCACTTAACCCTACTCGAGCTAATCATGACATACAATATTTATTCCCAAAGAAACCTCTCTCTCAATTTTATTCTGAAAATTTCACAATATCCCCCCGCCCCCCCTAAATATAAAAATATAATGAAATGTTACCAGTTAAAGACATTTTCTCAAGAACTTGCTTCTTTAATCTCAGAGGTAGTGTTATTCAGCTTTATTCTCAAACTCAGACTTTTTTCCCTAACAATGGCCCTAATTCTCTGTTATATATAGTATATAATCAGCAGTATTTATAATATATTATTACAGTGTTGTTCCATTTTAGTACCAGAAGGTCTTCCCCACATATCTAGCTATGCTTGTCTTGAGATGATGGAATTTAAACTTAATTTCCACTGCAGCTGTCTTCTGTCTTTCCCCTCCCCACAGTACCCTGGAGGGTTTCTATATAGATGATGCTCTGCAGGGCCAGGGGGTGTACACCTATGAAGATGGCGGAGTCCTGCATGGGACGTATGTGGACGGCGAGCTCAATGGGCTTGCACAGGAGTTTGATGGAGAGGGCCATCTGGTGTTCAAGGGCCAGTACAAAGACAACAACCGCTGTGGGGAATGCCGGGTCTACTACCCTGTGAGTCAGCTCACTGTTCGCTGTAACACTGCGTATGGTGTGTGTGGACAATTCACTCAGCCACATGAGTTCCAGCACCTCTGTGGCCATATTTTATGTATCTTTGTTAACGGTGTGAATTGTGCGTGTTGGTGTGTACTGTGGTGCGTCTAGGACGGGGGCTGTGTGTTTGGGGAGGTGAATGAGGACGGGGAGATGACCGGTGACTCGGTAGCGTACATCTACCCAGACGGTCGCACGGCGCTGTTTGGAAGCTTTGTGGACGGGGAGCTGATCGAGGCTCGCCTTGCCACCCTGATCTCCAATGAGAGCGGAAGGGTACGCTTCGAAGTCACGCCAGACAGTAAGTATAGATGCCGTCTTCGGGTCAGCGCTCGTCTCGACTGGCATTTTATTTGACTTTGTGTAGTGCGAGTTCTTCTGCAGCTCAAATCTAAAGAGAGACCTACGCGTGGCTACATGTTTTGCCCCCCGGAGGCTGCAGGCTTTAGCTGCATAATTTACCCATTTGAATCCATGTAATATTTAGATGCTTTGATTTTTCCAGTGCTGACCGTCATTAGATTAAATTCTTTTTTTTTTTTTTTCCCCCGGACCAGCCCAGGAAGTTCCAGGCACTTTTGTGCACTTTAATGAAAGACGTTTTAAAATATCCTTTTTCTGAAATTATCGATCAGCTACAAAGCCAATATTCAAATCACAAATCAAATCTTTCAGGAGACTGATAATCATACTTGAATCAGGAGTGTAGTTTTTCCAACGAGACTTCATTTGCCCGCCACATGCAGGCAGATGAGGTTGTCAGGTTGTCCTCTGCAGTTCTGTCTAATGTATATTGTATACATATTGTATACAGCTACACATTAAGATGACGTCCTCTGTTTTTAAGGTCCTGTGTACTCGTATGACAAGTCCACATCCACCTGTGTCGCCACCCACACTCTCCTTCCGGACCCATATGAGAGCCAGAGGTGGGTCAAGCTGTCCACACGTCTCTGTCCTGTTAATTACTGCGGTGATTAGAATGACACTGGAGCCACTTTCAGGACTGTTCGTCATATTGTCACCGTATTGTTTGTGTTTGTTTGTCAGGGTGTTTGTGGCAGACTCTATGATTAAAGGAGCAGGACAGGGCTTGTTTGCCAAGATAGATGCTGAAACGGACACTGTGATGGCTTTTTATAACGGAGTGCGCATCACACACTCGGAGGTATGGCACACACACCAGCAGGCAAAGAAATTCACCACTCGGGCTACTTTTACACCCGGGAGTGCTTCTGCAGGTTTTCATGAGGTACAGGAAAAGATTGTGGAGTAGATAAACTCATTTCTAAAAGAAATTACAATTTGAATATCTGAATAACAAAAATATTCTTACATGAAGTCAGCTGGAACACCTGAACACTGCATGTTGTAAACCATCACTAAAATTTTAAGCAATGGATGAATGAGAAACTGTTCCATTTTTGCCACCCTCTACATATTCTCAGTTTTCCTGGGTTATTGTTGCAGTATTTGCACTAATTAAACCATTTGTCCGTCTTTCACGACGACGTGGACTCCTCAGGTAGACAGCAGAGACTGGGCGCTGAATGGAAACACAATCTCACTGGACGAGGACACTGTGATCGATGTCCCTCAGCCGTTTGACAAGACAGAGAGGTACTGCGCCTCTCTGGGTCACAAGGCAAACCACTCCTTCACCCCCAACTGTAAATACGACCCGTGAGTATGTGATAGCTGATGGAATAGCTTTGGTTCACATGACGCAGTCTTCCTCAGCAGATGACGTGGATATTCAAATGGATTCAAATCTTCGTCCATGTCGGCTTAAAGGATAGTTTCTGTTTATTACCGCCTGGCACTTTTCCCCTAAAGGTGTCCGTTGTGGCTCTATGGCTCGTGCTAACTTTGTCCTCTCCAACTCTGTTGTACAGATTGTACACCTTTGTTAGATTAAACCTGAGGAAACCAGGTGCTGCCTGTCTAAACTGAGACAGACATTTGAATCATATCACTAAATCCCAAAATCTCATGCCATCCAGAAACAGAGCTGACTGGACCCGGGCAAAAAGAGAGAATGACATTTGAACCATTGTTATTTTGAATCTATTCTATGCAATAATCTACATATATTATCTGAATCTGAATTACCGTTTGTTTCTTGTCTGACTTTAAACGTGTTTTTTTTGTGTGTGTTTGTGCAGGTTCGTCCATCCTCGTTTTGGGCCAATCAAGTGCGTCCGAACACTGAGGGCTGTGCAGAAAGACGAGGAGCTAACGGTCGCCTACGGCTACGATCACGGGGCGGCGGGAAAGAATGGCCCAGAGGCTCCCGATTGGTACAAGCAGGAACTGGAGGTGTTCCAGCAGAGACAAGCAGCTGCCGCTGGCCAATGAGAATGCAGATGAATACCTCTGGACAATAAAAAAAAAAAAAAAAAAACCCTCTATCTGTGCTATCACCTTACAAGACTCCTGGAGTATTATGGCACTTGATGTCTCCCTTCAGCTGCAACCCACACTGTAGATAATTGAGAAGATACTATGCTTCATATGGAATTCAAGTGGAATACTGTTTGAACAACTCAGTATTGATTGGAGGCCTTGGAGATGCAAGGGCCAAAGCAACACAAGAACTATGCAAGAAACCAAATGTTATTAAAGAAGACGTGTCACTAGCTGGAGGTGCTGTTCTGTCCATTTCGCCACTGTCCTCTTCATCACATATTACTCTTATGGAAATGATTTACATGCTGATGGTTGGTGCTTATAAATTTAGGGAATGATGACAAATTACTTCCATTTTTTTTTTTTTCAGTTTTCACTGTCCATATCTTCACTTCACTCTGCGTCAGTAGTTTTACGCAGCAGCTGCAGTTTGCAGGGCTCCCCTCGAGGTGTTGAGATTAACGGCACTATTTGGACGGCGTAGTGTGCAAACGTTTTAGGCACTTCTTTAGATTCTTTTTCATCACACCGTCCCGTCAGGAGGCGTCTGATGGTCCCAGATTCATTCCGCAGCAGGACAACGAGCCCAAAACACACAGCCGCAGACACCCGAGACACCCACAGGAGTCCTGCAGCAGAAGGTCTGGAGCCCACAGGAGCCCTGATCTCAACATTTGGTGCTGTTTTAAAGACAAAGGGTGGTCACACCACCTACTGATCTGATTCAGTTTTTTTTTCTGTTTACTTTGTATGAAGTTAATTATTCCTGGCATTATTTTTAAAACATCCAGACTTAACAGCATTTTTTTTTTTCCCACAAGTGCCTAAAACTTTTGCACAGCAGTATACATTTACAAAATGTAACTACAGGCCTGTTCACTTAGGCTTATGGTATATACAGCATATAGATCACAGTGACTAATTTATTTATAATATCTGAAATTGGTAAAGTACTGTATTTCCTGAGATTTGTAGAGGTGATTTGTAACATAAGGACTCTAGGTGAAAATAATGGATGGTCTACCACTATAGTACACTCTATGTGAGCCTGTTCCACTTTTCTAACCTGATTACCTGTGTTCAGACGCTACACAATAAAGTCCAAGATAGAAAAATCTATCTGCATCTATCCTCATTTATTATATAAATGTGTCTATTTTTTTTTTTTTTTTTTTTTTTTTTTGCTCTTACTGCAGTCTCAGGTTAGTGTTTAATAAAGACTGTGTGTTGTTTCATGTTTTTTTTTCCATCAGCATGGAAAAAAAAAAAAAAAACATGCATGAATGGGGACTCGTAAGGCAGGAGGTAGGGGGCGGGTCCAGCAGCCTGACAGTCCAAACTCTGGGCACCAATGTCTCTCTTCCACTTCCCTGCACCTGCCGCTGATCAGCCAGGTTAATGGATAAACTTCCTACCTGCTGAGCCAGAGGTGACACTAGTGTGCAACCCGGAACATACACACCACAGGCGGCGGGGGGGAAACTGAGGGGCATCTGGAATGAAAACAAACTCCGTTTTCAGTTTTCAGACACATTCCCCGTAGCTGTGACCGTCCGGACAGTTACTGACAACGAAAACTACCCCCCCCCCCACCACAAAACGACGCCGAGCCTCGAGCTGAAGATCAGCCCACGGGCTAAAGTTGAGCGGAGTGCCTGGCTGCTTAATACGTGGCCGGTGAACACCCGGAGATGGACCGATACAGGTACTTTATCTTCAACCAGAAGGGCGTGCTCGTCCTGGGTATCCTCCAGGTGGCCTGTGCAGGTCTCTGTGTGGTCTGCGGGTTTATGGACGCTGTTTTCCGCAAGGATACCCCGCTGAGCACCACCAGGACACCGGTGTGGGGAGGACTGGTGAGCTACTGACCCTGTATTAGAAACTTTCTTTCAGCAAGGTAATCAGCACGCGCTCAGGGGAATCTTTCAGCAGGTAATCAGCACGCGCTCAGAGGGATCGCGTGTACTTCTGTTTGGGAACAGGTTCCTGCCTTCGTCGGTTTAGAGTTGAACGTGTGACGTAACAGATTTCTAAGCTTTCTAACTGGAATCATAATCTTCATTTTATCCTCAACCACGACACATTTCAGTCTTGGTGCTTTGTCGGTTTTCAGTCAAAGAACAAGAACAAATCCACTAAATTTCCAGAATAGTGAATGGAGTTTGGTTTGGTGAAGGTAACGGGACGCTTCAGGGGGCAGCCCTTTTATTCCTGCCTGCTGCTTGTTTTTGTCATTTCATTCTGGACATGTTCACTTCCGTTTAGATCATGGCCTCTCCAGGTGTTTTGGCGCTGTTTGCCTCCCAAAGGAAAAACTCGGTCCTGGTAAGTTTCTCCAGAAAAAGTTTAATCTCTTTTTTTCCATGACTTTCAGTGTCTCTCAGTGTAGAAAGATCTCAGCCTCAGACAGTTTATTTACCATTTCATCCTCTACCTGTAATATTCTTAAGGGAAAGTTATGGTGGTGTTCCTGACTCTTATCTGAGCAGTGGTGTGAGTCACAGCCTAACCATAACCCTGCCTACAGTAAACCCAGAGGACCAGTGTTTGAATGCAGGTCACCAACTGAACATAGGTGTTTATCATTTTTTTGTCTTTTTATACATAAATATATTTCTGAGGAACTTTCATTGGCATTATAGTTGATTACAACAGTAAGTCCTGGTCTCACATAGCAGAAAGCATCACCCATCCCTACATAACATTAATAAAAATAAACCAGAATAATCCTACTTTGAACATATTCTTTACACAGAAGTGAACATGTGAATGTATCAGTTAGAGAAGCAGGTGTTTCCTGTCCCCTGCAGGTGAGTGTGATGGTGGCAGCAGCAGGGCTCTCCTGTGCGGCTGCGCTGTTTATATCAGGTTATGCCTGTCTGACGCTCACCTATGGGGAGGAGGATGAAGATGTCTTTCACCACCATGACAGTCCTCAAGTGGTAACCACCACACACACACACACACACACACACACACACACACACACACACGCACGCATTTGTAGACAGACTATGACAAAATACCCACTAATTGATTTATTGAGGTGTGTAGACCTGCTGTTCTTTGTGTCTCGCCTCAGACGTTTGTGCTTCATCGGATGGTGAAGGGGGCCAACGCCACCATACTGCTGACCTGCACCATCGGCCTGGCTCTCTCCTC
The DNA here is from genome assembly GCF_017976425.1 of Toxotes jaculatrix. Taxonomy (NCBI): domain Eukaryota; kingdom Metazoa; phylum Chordata; class Actinopteri; family Toxotidae; genus Toxotes; species Toxotes jaculatrix. Next base: position 2,393,188 of record NC_054403.1, on the reverse strand, counting down.
CCTCATTGCCTATGTGGGCTGTCGCAGTCTGCCCTGCTGTGGCTGCTACGATGCCAGAACTGGACTGGTAGGTGAAAATAAAGCCACGAATAGCTAACTTGTTTCTCAGTTCAGTAAAGTGTGAAAACCTAAATCTGATCAGGATTTGCTGTGACCCCCAACCCCCTTTGTCTTTAAACCAGCACCAGTTCTCAGTACACCTGCACACAGTTTTTCAGGTTCTTAGCAGGTCTTGGAGAACTTTCCTCAGTTCTTCTGTGGAAGAACTTCTGTGGATTTTGTCTGTCTCAGTGTCTCCATGATGCTGAGATCAGGGCTCTGTTAGTCTAGACCATCTACATCAGGACTTCTTGTTCTTCTGGTCTCTGAATATAGTTCTTTATGACTCTTTATGACCTCCTGATGGGACTGATGGCAGAGAAGAATCTAAAGTCTCTAAACCTTCTTCACAGTGTTATGTTGTATACTGCACATCTACTAACAGACCAATGCTAAAGCTGTGTGAGCCTCCTCACCAGCTCATTCACGTGTAAGACATGGAAATAAGAGTAGCAGTAATGTATTGCCGAAACATAAGATCGCACTGTTGTTTCTTTCTCACATAGACCTGTTTACATAGACCTGCTCACAGGCTTACTAGGTTTTGACTGAGGACTAACGAGTGTGTTTTACAGAAATAATTCTCAGGCAAAGAGTTTGGCTCTGAAATATAAACATCTACATATCCAAAAAAAAACCAAGTCTGAGCCATTAACATGAGCTGAAACTCTGACACAGTATCATCCAGGTCCAGTGTCAGTCCTGCACAGTAATTTTTCAGTGGTTATCACAGTCCCCTCACAGCAAGAAGGTTCCTGGTGCGAATCTGCCAGCCGAGGCTTTTCTATGTGGAGTTTTCCATGTTCTGCCCGTGCTAGCGTCCTCCCACAGTCCAAGGAAACTGGCTCAAAGGTGTTAATGTGACCCTTAAGAAGATAAATGGTATGGATAGATGGATGGAAACCATGTAATTAGCTATTGATCAGCTCCTTCCAAGAGGAAGTAATTCTACATTAGCGTTACGTGAGCCATACCCTCTAACACTTGGTATTGGACTGTTACAGAAGAAGAAAGGGTTTAGCAAAGCATGTTGCTGTAAGAAGGCTTTTTCGTAGATATGACTGATTATCACCTCTGAGGATGAGACGTGTTTTTGTTTTCTTTTTTTTTTCTTTCTTTTTTTGGTTAGGCTGACCTTTCAGTCTCATTTACAGTGAGTGTGCTTCTGTGTTGTAGGAGACACTGGTTCCTCAGTGTGACCCTGGGGACACAGAGATGGTTTGCACCTGGCAAGGTAATTGGATGTAAAACGAATTTTTGCTGCAGTTGCTCTGCCATTGCTGTGGTCAGCCTGTGATGTAGTTCTCCTCTATGTCCAGCAGGAGGCGATGACAGGCTCTTCAACTCTCCAGCTCAGTCCACTGACCGGGGCACCACTGAGGCAGAGGAGGGACCTTCCAAACTGCCTCCGTACAGCAGACTAACCTGACACATGTCCACAGCAGAGACCGGTCTTCAACATTTCTGTTTGCCGCCTTCATTCCACGGAGGACGGGCATGGTTTAAGACGTGCCTGCACATTTCTTACTTTTTGAGTAAAGACTGAGGCGAGGAATCTCGAGACTCTGCTAAAGCCATCAGCAGCCTTATAAAAAATATATTCTAGACACCATAGCACTTTGGACTGTGACAGCGCCTTTATTTGCCCTTTGACCAAAGATTTCAAATTGCCAAAGATTACCAAAGCTGAATACTTGTAAATGTGACATGTCAGTACTGGAATTTTGTTTGTTCAAAATTCATAAATCTTGAAGCCATTTTATTTGTATTTAATAAATAAAACCTGAGAGAAATGACTCCACGGTGTGTTCAGGGTAGTTTATTGCAAAGGTTACACATGACACAACCATTGCACCATCGTTTTCACTTGTCCCCCAGCAGTTTCATTCATCAGTCACTTTTTGAACCAAAACCATTCTGGAACTGAGACTTTTCTCTCTGAGTACAGTAGCAGTGTAGTGTTTGTTGTTCATGGCTGTGGTGAACAGAAGTTAGGAAAAGCAAATTCTAGGACCCAGTGTGAAGGTGGACGGTGGGGGGGGGGGGGCAGCATTTATCAAAAACAAAGGACACTTAACAGAAGAGATCAGGACCCAAATTTAAAACAGTCAAAAAAAACCCCACATGATGTCTTCCACTGTTGACAGGCCACAGAGATGCAGCCAGCACAGCCAGTCCGTGCGCACAGCCTCTGAACAGTGAGTCCTGAGAGAAGGCCATTTGGTTTGATTGATTGAGTCCATATCCTTCAAGAAGACGAGAACGTGCAGCGTGACCTGGGGGGTGTCATCAGCAGAGAAGCCACAGGACCAGCTGTGGCCACAACAGACATCCCAAACCTCAAAGACAGTGCTGCAGACCTACATGGACACCAGACTGTGGTGTGTCATGGCTTCTAAAGAATGAATAAGACAGCTTTTTAACATACAAGAGACATGCCGAATATTCTATCACAAGCTTACATACAGGATAAGTAGTGGGCATAGGCATCCAAGTACACGTAGAGGTGGACACCACAAAGGCTTACACTCTATGACAGATAAGTGTTTTCACTGTCTCATTGACTTGCTAACCTGCACAGTGCTTTAATTACATTCACCAATCTGGCTATTTAGCAGCCTTTTTCTGTGCAGAGGAAGGAACAAGCAAACACATCTAACAAAGTCTGAAACCTCTGCTTCTCTGAGCTCCGCTCTCACAGGTTCCCTTTGAATCCTTTCTCCTTCTACGAATCCATTCTCCCCATTACTGCAACAATCGACACCAGGCTCATAGGTTAGGTCTGTTAGGCAGACATGGTTTAAAGGGCACACATAACCCAGTGCTAGCTCTGGTGCTAGATGCTAACAAACTGAGCTAAACAAGTGGTGGAGTGGTGTCTGAGTCCACCTGATAAATCTTAAGTTCAGTATTCCCTCTCTTTTAGCTCTGTTTTTGGTCTCCACCAGCTCCTGAAGGAAATATCTGGCTCTTTAGCTGCTAAATGCTCCACTATGTTCACCAGCTGCTCTCTGACTGAGTCTGTCTGCTGTTTGCTGCTGAGCAGGTAGTGAACAGAGACTTCTTAGAGCTTTGTGTCCTGTTAGTGTCCTGTTATCTTTAAGGGGACATGAACTGGTCTTGAGAAATAGTTACATTGGCCAAAGATCAGAGCTTTCTACTTATCAATAGAGCTCAAGCTTTGGTGATGTGAGGCTGTAACCAGCCTGCTAGCTACTTAACTACTGATTTTTGCCAAATTTGGACCTACCCCATGAATAATTACCCCAAAATAATTCCTTGGCTTGACGGGACTGGACCAATCAAATCAGTTTAAATGTCTTTTTAGCTGAATCACTCTGGATTACCAACCATGGCAACTGCACCAGGGAACCCAAATGCCCCATGGTTCACTGTTTGGGAACTATTTTATAATAATTTGATTACTTGGAACTATTAAGTACTAGAAGACAATGTGCACTAACATGATAAAGGCTTTAAGGTGGACGCTGTTTCAAAATCCAGTTTTATGACCTTAAGCACAGCGTGGGAGAAACGGGGAGTTAAAGACTGGGGCCATGCTGTGACTATCAATAACTTGCTCAGGCTGCCATGCCTGACATTTCTAGATCAGCCCTTCTATTTGCCTGAAGTTGCATGGACAAGCCCAGACCAGTCCAAAGCACTACATGTCAAAAAAGCGAATGACTGAGTGAAGGATTGACCTTAAGTGAATGAGGGTGAAAAATGAGGATGTGACCACTTCAGAGAATTTCCCCTGTTTTACCATGTGTTTTGCTGTGAAGCACTGGATGTAAAACTATCTGTGGTTATTTACATTTAAAGAAATGGCTGAATTTAATAGTAATAGCAAATCTGCAACTGCAACCACCTTCAGAGTTTCACGCTCTGAGCAGCAAAGCTGTTCTGTATCCTGACCAGTAATGCTGATCAGCTGCTGCTCTGCATGAGATGAATGATGAACGTCACTGCGTTTCACAAGGAGATAACTGACTTGTAACTTCAGAGATGCGGGCTTTGGACTTAATATCTGAGGAGAACGGACTTGGACCAGATTTTTGGCTGTTTGTTCGGGATCATATCCATAAACCAACCGTAGATTTTGGCATTCCAAAACAACTATCACATTGTGAATACTGCCCAAAACCATTTCAAGGCGTTTATAAAAAAATCAAGCACAAGCACTGGAAAAATGTATGGTCTTCACACGGAGACAGTCATCTATGTGTTGTGAAGCCATTTTGCTCGATCCACTCCATGTTTCTCGACCCCCCCCCCCCTCAATCTTTCCTCAGCTTCCTTCGTCTTCAATCTCATTGGCCTTGTACAGCCTGGAGATGAAGCCGTCTCCCTCTTTCCCTTTTCCACCCTCAGCAGCTGCTACAGCCCCAGCTCCTGGCCCCATCGCCCCCATCATTCATCCCCCTGCTCAGGTTGATGGTGCCCCCTGGTCCCCCTGGCGGCTGGCTCAACACCAGAGGCTTCTGAGACTTCAGCTTGTGGGCCACCGTCATAAAAATAGCCTCGACGTGGTCACTGTTTCCACCACCATAGCTCCCGTCTCCTTGGCTGTTTGGGTTTTTTGCAGACGTCTCAAACAGGGGCATGGAGTGGGCGTCTGCAAACTGCTGCGCCACATCCGTGCTCACTTGGATGGAGTCTTGGAGGTCGCACTTGTTTCCAACTAGGATCCTGGGTACCTCTGTCCCCAAAGCATGCTGTTTGCACTCCTCAATCCAGGCGGGGAGGGTGCGGAAGCTGGCAGCATTGGTGACATCATAGACAAAGACAACAGCGTGTACATTGCGGTAGTAGTGCTGCACCATGGACTTCCTGAAACGCTCCTGGCCTGCAGTGTCCCACAGCTGGATCTGGGCAGGACAGAGTGGAAATGAATCAAAACCCATTAGAAGACCCAAACCAACAATGACTGAATTCTACTAAGTATTGTGTATGTATCAAAGCCTGATCTATCTCATTGCTCTTGTCACAACCCAACAGAAGTGGAAATATGGACATTTAAATTAAGTTTCACTTAATTTTGTTTGTGATCTGTAACACATTCCAGAAATCAGCGTAGCAAACAGATAAAGCTAAGCCTGTGTTACAAACTGGGGGCATTTACCAGACAGGAGAGGTCTAACATAAAATGCAAGAAGCGTGACCCATAGGAGGGACTGATAGTCTGGATATGTCCATTGTAGCTGCTTTGATTTAAATTCTATAGTGAGCAGTGGCACATCTCTGGAGAAGCCCTTTAAACGTGAGCTTAGAATGGGGTAAGTGTGAATGAGCAGCATCTGCCAGTCCCTCGTTAGTTACCGCTGCCTTTGAGCAAGGCACTTAACCATCAACTGCTGCGGTGGAGCAGCTGAGCGGCCCAACATCAGGCTGATGATACACAGACCCCACAACCACTGACTGTGGAGTTCGGTGAAGCTTCTGTAACAATGGAAACGTTTCACCTGCTGCCCCATCTTCTACATACGGTGTCCACTGTGTTTCAGACCTTTCCATGACAAATGCTCCACATCAGAGGAAGGAAACACCCGCAGGCACAGCACCTGCACCGTGTCTGTCTCACTGTTGTGTTATATATTTTGCAGAGTGTTTTTGAACAGTGGTCTGTGTCTGCAGTGCACACCTTGATTTTCTCGCCGTCAATCTCGACCAGCCTCTCCCTGAAGTCCACCCCGATCGTGGCCTCTGTCTTCTCGGGGAACTTGCCGGCACAGAAGCGGTAGGTGAGGCACGTCTTTCCGACGCCCGAGTCCCCGATCACGATGATTTTGAAGATGCGGGTCCTCGGCGGCGGAAGAGCAGAGCTCGTCAGAGAGCCGGAGTATTCAACCGACAACCCGCTCTCCGCCATATCACACCGACAGGCTCGGACGATCGGCAGGGAGAAGCTCTCTTCAGCAGTGGCCCCCCTACTGCCGGCGGAGGGGGGTGGTTGGGGGGGCGTCGGTACGGGGTCCGCGGCGGTTCAGTTACCGCTCTGTGACAAAATCCGAAGCCGTGTTAAGAGAGTCAGAGCATTTATTCGACGTTCAGATTCTACCTACCGACAAGTGCATCCCAGTAAACACTCCCAGTCCACAGCTGTCAAGCCACGTACTGTGCTTGTCCAGCAAAGTCTCTTCTCGCGAGGTATATTTCGTGTGGCGTTCACTGTCCCGTGGGAAAGAATGTAAAGTGGAGCTTCATACAAGAATCCGTTTGACCCAGGTGACTCCTGGTGAATCCTGCTCACCTCCGCTTTCAGAGTGTAAACACCGCTAATACAGAATTCTGTTCACTTCAGTTCAAATTCCCTCTTCCGTTTAAAGCACTGTTCGCCTCTGTTTTCAGTTATCTCTCACCTCAGCGTTCAACTCAGAATTCAGACGATCCAGGAAAGTAGCACCGTCAGTGACACGCAGCGCGCCTCACGTCGAACAGCGACGCCTGCTGGTTAAATGACAGAACTAGTTCCGTCTGTGGAAAGTGACACATGAAACCTGGACTTGTAATTCAGTGGAGTTCAAATCAGACATTTGTATAACAGGTTTTTAGCTTCATTAAAAAATAATTACACATTCATAAACTAACTGGAAGTCCATTACTAATAAACTGTTGGAAGACAGTGGTGGTCCGTCACTAAGTACTCTCTCTGAACTGAGCACATTTTCATTATCACATCTCTGCACATGAGGTGCTACATGCTAAAAGTATTACCATTCCCTTTCACTTTCACTCTGCTTAGCTTTTTTGTTCCTTCACATGGATGGTTGAGTTTCACTGTACAGAGTTGATGGTGATATATGTGCAGAGTCCAACTCCAGAGGGCTGTTTCCACATTCAGCAGCTTTAAAGGTAGTGCCAGCCATTCAAATCCATTCAGTCAAATTCAATAAATATGTTGTCCTCATGGTGTTCCTACACAGCCCTGAATCTGTAAATGGAAAGCAAACACAACACTATTCCAGCCAGTCAGCAACAGGGGGCGTTTGTGCTCCTGCATGGGACGAGGGAGAGAAGAGAGGACGAGAGAGAGAGCAGTGGAACCTCTCTTTAATGTTAATTACAATATGAACAACAAGCGTGAAGAAAATGTCCATTGGACATCGCACATAGTTGTAGAAACAACTGCCACGACAGACTTCCTAGATAAATGTGGCACAACTGATCAATGGCCAGGCTCAGTACAAGGACACTGTACTAGTAAAGAATCAATTTTAGGGTGATGTGGATTTTTCAGGCAAGGCTGTAAACCCAGCTGAGGACCAGCTGAAGCTGAGTCCAAGTCCGGCCAAGTCCCCACACCTTACTCTTTTACTCTTCATTCTCTAAGTCCTTTTCTTCCCAAAAACTTGTGGGAACTGTTCAACTCTTCTTTTCAAAGGAAAACACAAAGAGGCGCATCTTAAGCACTGGAGACCAGAGAAGTTGAATCCATAGAGCTTTATTCTTCAATACAGAATTCAAAAGCTTGAGCCGCCCCACAGAAAACGACTGATTTGTACCATCTGTACATCATTTTTTGTATTGTAAATTGTAGGTGTGGTACAGACCAAGGGGCATGTCTGACCCCATCCCTTTTTCCCTTATTTGATAGTTTTTGGGATGATTCTACTCGTGTCTAAGATTCAGCCCTTCCCATCTTGTACCAAAAAAGCATGCGGCCTTACACACAACCAGTGGCAGACCGTTGACGAGGTTCAAGGACAGGACTGGGCGTAACCGGGTATATCCCTTTCTATTTCCCTCTATTTGATTGGTGTGCGTCGAAAGTTACATCAAACTTGTGTCCAACCCATCTTTTTTTCCCTTGTTTTCAGCTGGCCTGATGTCCACTGATGTCTCCCCCTGTTCCATGTTAGCTACACTCTGTTTTTAAGGGTCTCCACATTGACATTCCTGTTTTTCCTCTTTTTTGTCATTAGAATAGACAGAAATGGATCTGCCTTGTCTGAATTCGTGTAAACTGTGTGAACATTGATGAAACACAAAGTAAATATACTGCGTGCATTACCATCTGGCCTGTTCATGTGGGCTGCCATGCTTAGGTAATGGTGAGCCATAGGGGTCCACCTGCCAAATGTGATTAGAGTTAGTTGTTCAGAGGGGAAAAAAAAAACATGAATTCCACGCAAAACAGTGCTTTTCATCTATGAAGCCAGTGTATCGGGATTTTCTTGGTCTGTCGGTGTCACCGTTTCGCCAACATGGCTTGGGGGGAGTCTCTGTTGACGAGGTTTGATGTCAGAGCAAATGTTAGTAAATGGTTACCCACGTCACACTTACTTACGGGGGTTTCTCCCAGTGGGGGGGCGACCAGTCCTTCACATGTGCACACACATGATCTATCACTGCCTCTGTCTTTCTTTCTCTTTCTTAGCCCTACATGACCGGTGCGCTGACGCACCACATGTCACATGATATCAGCCCTCCGCTGCTGCTGCTGCTGTATTATGTGCCGTATGTGCAGACTAGATAGGTCAACATTTTGTTGGTATGAATCACATTGTTGTTTGCAATGTGTCTTTATGCTTGAGTTATTTGTATGCTGCCCAGGAGCAGCAGGGGTAGCACAGAAGAGTGAAAGCCTTCTACAGGACTAAATACTGTTCCTATTGAAATGACTGTATTTTAACGTTTCCTTTCTCCTGAATCACCCTGTGATACTATCACTATATAAGTCATCCTCTTCTTCAGCTACCATCTAATTATGAGGGGTGATATGTTTTTGGTTTAAGGTAAGAAGGAGTCAGTTTTAGAAAAAATTTTCATTCTAGTCTCCCCCTACATTTATACGTGTAGTCCAGAGATCATGGAGCATACAGATCCTCCAGAGAGTGGTCCACAGCAGTGCTGACATCATCGTCACTGTCAAAATGGCGACTACTGAACTTCTTCTTCATCTTGGGGAAGAGGTAGTGGTCTGAGGGTGTCAAATCACATCAATAGGGCAGGTGTTGGACAAGCTCGGATCCATATTGCCTGGATAGCAGCCATTGCCTCTGTGGACCTGTGGACCAGCATTGTCCTGGTGGAAGAGCTCTGCTCAATACAGTCATAAAATGTAACCTGGGCACAATTCTTAGCACCCTTTTGATCCATTTAAAGTAGTCCCCCCAGGAAATAAATACATAAATGGAGGGGCCATCTCCTTCCTTATGGTGGCTATCTTGTAGAGCAAAAGGTTCTGCAAGCCTGGTCTGGAGCCACTCTGAGCCCACATAGACATTGGGGGTCAGAATAGGGGGGTCCACAATAGGACAGGCGTCACCCCTGTCACCATGCAGCACTCCACTGAACAGCCCTGAAGATAAAAAGGAATATTTATTTATTTATTTAACACAGCAAACATTTTAAAGTAAGACCTACAACAACAACAACAACTGACAAACAGACAAGAGGAAGGAAAAAGGAAAGGAAAAAAGCAGTTTCAAATAGGTTCCAGGCTGTAGGGGCAGAGAACATCAAACCCTGTTACCCAAGTTCAGTGGGAATCTTAGGATCAGTCCGTTAAAAGGCTGTTATTAGATTCCTGGATTTGAGCAAGATATACCCACAGAGGTAAAAGGAGAGCAGACCAAGGATGGATTTCTAAATAAATATGTACCTATGAATGAGTCTGAGGCCAAAGAAAGCCACTGAACTCTGAGATACAGGGTGCAGTGGTCAGTGAGAGGTTCGTAGCTTACATTTCATTTTCTTTACTACGTTTTTCAGTGTGAGGCCTACAGGTTAAACAATCATCAATTAAAATTCCTAAATACTTGCATTGTGACACGAATTCAATCTGAAGGGTTTCAGTGCTCTTCAAGAAGAGAAGCTAATGTCTTATTAACTAGCATGATCACCATCATAAAATGCTGTTTAAAGAACAAAAGAATAATAATATGCAATGTACAGTTGGTATACTCTGCTCAAATCTCTGGCACATAGCAGACTCCCTGAAGACCCAGGAGTCATGGACTGACCCAGGCCACTTTGCCTCAGTGCTGATCACAGTGATGCAGTGATGGTCGCTGGTCAAAGCGTTTGGGGTTTAGAATATGTCCAAACAAGATAACAGCATAAAGTCAATACAGCATCAATGTGCATTTGAAAGGACTTCATGGTGGAGAGAAAGGCAGTCCGACTGTTTGTCCAGGCTGCTGCATGTTCCTCTAACCCTCAGTGCCCCAGCAGGCAGCGTGCAAACAGGAAGTGTCACAGTGACACAAAACAAAGAAGAATAAAAATCCCAGAAATTGTTATCAACATGCAACTTGACTCAGGGGAATAGCGAAAACCAGATCACACACAGGTGGTCAGAGAGGGCCTGATCAAAAACACACACACACAATGTAATCAAATCCAAAGTGTGTCCGTGTTTATGAGTCAGTATGTCAACATGTCGTTTAAAAGCTGTACATTTCATCAATTCGAAAAAGCCATCATAGCCATCATAGTAGATATGAATGGCTGATAGTAGGTCTTTTTTTGTGTGTGTGTGTGTGTCTTGTTTTCCACTTCATGCTGTTCATTGTGCCTTAAATTGTGCCCCCGGGGACAAATAAAGTTCTCTGAATCTGAATACAGTTGGAAATGAGGGAATAGATAATTTAAGGGGTGTACACATGGTCCCTGTGAGGAGAAGAGGCTGAGAATTTAAAACAGTGGCACACCCCCTGTCCTTCAGCATCTCTCTACAGCTGTTCCTCCACCCTTCTTTCCCCCTCGGGACAATTACAAAAATTAAAAATATATATCTGAATGGACAGGTGAGGCAGGGGGCATCCATGCCCAGTCACACCTCAGTAAGTCAGAGAAGATTCAGGTTCTGTCAGGACAGTTCTCTCCAGTTGTTTTCAGAGTGGTAAAAAGAATTTAAAAATCCCTTTAAAGTTTCAGAGTTTACAACTACAAAACCTACGTTTGTGTGTTTCCCCGGTGTGTTGAGGTCCAGCAGTGCAGCAGTCCCATGGCAGAGGAGCAACAGGCCCTAAAACCATGAAGTCACTGATCACCGCAGTGGAAGCTAGTGATGTGGTGATCAGGGAGAAGAGTCCAGGCTCAGGGTCTGCACCTCTGTCACAGTCCTGTTTCTGCTGAAGCTCCCTCAGGGGGCAGGTTGTGGAACAGGAGCCTGCTGAGCATCCCCTAGCTGGAGCTGCAGTGGTGGCCAGTGGTGGAAAACACTCCCCCAGCGAGTGTATCCACATAGTTCACACAAGACACGCACACATTTTGGGTCCTCATTTTAGAATGACATTAATTAATTGGTTTCAGTGTCTCGCACTTCAGTGTCTCGCTGAGACACTGAAGCTGGGGGGGAAGCAGGGGCGGTCATGATGCTGATGTCCATCCGTTTCCCCATCCAGCTTCCCTCTTTATTTATTTATTACTCTCCGTTTCTATCTCCTTGCGTGTTCCTCTTTGTTTTCTGTCACTATGTGTTTTATGTATTTCTAAGTTTGTGTGCTTCTAACAGCATCTGTGACTCACAGACAAACAAGACAGCAGGTGGCGTGTGATGTAATATGGGGCCACATATAAGTCTGCTGTCTGTCTGCAAGATCTACCTGAGGAGGGAACCAAACTGGGGAAATCAGGACCCCCAAATCACTGGCAAACTGGGACCCCTAATGGGTTCAGTGTTTAGAGATGTCTAAATATGCATGCTGAAACCTCTCTCTGGGCTTTACAGAGCGCAGACATTCAGACATTTTCTTCATGGTATTTCTTTGAGAGACAGAAAGCGGAAAGATTTTTATGACCATTTTTTGTTAAGGCTTTGAAATACACAATCATTGTGTATCTCGGGGGTTGGTGAGCAGAGGATGTCATCGTCATCGTCATCGTCGAGGTCCAAGCTCCCACTGCTCCTGTATGGGATCCTCCTGTGCAGCTCCTTCGCTCCTCTCCCAGTCATCAGCAGTAAGAGACAGAGCATCCAGGGCGCCGTGTCACTGGTTCGGGCCAGCGGCAGCTCCTGGGACAAGAGGGAGGTGACAGCTAGGGATGGAGAATACCTGCTCGGGATCAAAAGACTGAGAAGGCTTTACTGTAACGTGGGCATCGGCTTCCACATTCAAGTCTTACCAAACGGGAAGATCACAGGCGTGCATAATGAAAACAGATACAGTAAGTACCTTTTTGCCATTTCCTGTTGAAATCCATGTAAAAGCAAGCAAATAACTGATCATTAACCTGGACACATTTAACCTGTCCAAGATCATGACATGAAGAACTGGAGAGAGAATTTTGATTTGAGTGAGGGCAGTCTGGATGAGTGATTCCTAAATTGTTAGAGATAGTCATTTGTCACTATTTTTTAACTAGTAAAGCTCATAATATTTAATTTAATGTACACAATGTGTGTTTTTTTTTTGTTTTTTTGGTTTGTCAGGACCTGCAGACTCACTGTAATTAGGCTTGTTTGATCAAAGAATCAATCACCAGTGATCACAATTAGATTTCTCTTGGACCACATCCTGTCATCTGTGACATCATGCTGACATCACCAGTGGAATCCCCATAAGATTACGGTGGCGGCTTTTTTTTCTTTTTTTTTTATAATAATCAGGTGCTGCAGTTGGTGACTTTGGGGGGGGGGGGGGGGGGGTGGGGGGAGCTGGGGTACACCCTGACCAATAGAGACAAACAACCAGGGTAACCTGGCTCATATGGGGGGGGGGGGGGGGGGGCCTCCTGCTGATGGACGGGGCTGGGTGAAAGGAGGAAAAAGGAGGAAGATAGGACAGCTGGGAATGGAGGAGAGGAGGAGAAGGACATGAACATGATCACATGCTTTATATGAATTCTTGTCAAAGTGATTTAGTAAGTTATAAAATTGAGACGCTGTCCTGATATTCACATGCTCCACAGGAAAGAAGCAGCCTTGTATAACTATATTCTACGACTCATGTGTGAACAATGAATGTAATGCTGTCGAGACCTGATTTAGTTTCGTTCTCATTCAGCTGTTGCTTGTGTTCATTACCAAGCACAGGCTGCTGGCTCTCTCCGCTGACACTGGCCCATGTCACATCGGGCAGACAGACATGTTGCCCCATCAGTCATTACAGATACCACTGATAGGTTCACAGCATGAGATCTGTGTGAACATGAGATCACACAGCTGTATGTGGGAAATATGCTTCACTGAACAAGCCAGAAAAGGTAAATGTACTTGGAGGAGGGGGGGGGGGCGGGGGACCCAGGGTGACGTGTGCGTCACGTGTGGTATATATCCGTTTGTGTGAGTGTGTGCGGCTTAGATTTTAGTGTAAATGTGTTCAGAGACACTGAGTTTGGCCGGACAGCTCAGGATCAGCTCAGGATCAGCTCAGGATCAGCTCAGGATCAGCTGAGTATCCAGGCCTCAGCCTCGCTGTGCGCTGACAGTGCTGCAGCTTTCTGGATGATTTCCTGATGTTCCCGCTGCCTGTGTGGTAAACTTCAGTTTAAACCAGTTTAAACTACTGACAGTAAACAGAGCATGGCCCAGTATTCATATCTGAAGAGCATTTCCCCTGAGATGCCCAATATACCATATACTCTGTTGCGCATAAAGTTGGAATAAAATATATTTTAACTTCTCATGAATGTGATTTATTCTTGTTCTCTCGTACTGTATATAAAAACAGAAATATTAACACTGTCCAGGTCCTTTCCTGCTTTTCCTGTTTTCTGACTGTACAACACCAGTGGTCCTTATGGTGCAGTATCAGTGTCCCCATTAGTCTGACTTCCCTTTTTTTTGATGTAAACTATCTGCTGCTGACCGTGTTTGTGTTTCATCCCAGCCCTTCTAGAAATTTCCCCGGTGGAGAGAGGAGTGGTGACTCTGTTTGGGATGAGAAGCGGTCTCTTCATCGCCATGAGCGACAAAGGGAAACTCTACGGCTCGGTAAGAACCGATCAGAACTTGTTCCGCTTGTACCTCACATCTCTGCATTGTACCACAGGTGGGCTTGAGATTGCAAAAAGCATTGCACCCCTCCATATCTTCATGCTGTAACCTGCCATTGGCGTTGAATGTTCACTGAGGTTTGGAAGGAAGTAGATCCAGGAAATGCTGTGAATCTTGACATAAACAAATTTGATCTAATTTCAAATGTCCATATTTCCATATGTCATGAGGCCATCAGGCGTCTGATGGAAACACTGATTTGTGGCACGGCTAAAGACAGAGCTACACACATGTCAGCTTTACAGTGCAACTTATGTTACCAGACATGTTTTAAAACACATATGCTCACTTTCTAACATTAATTCATGTCTGATATATATAATAACTGAATATATACATAGAATTGAACATCTTGAAACTATGATCAGGTGATTTTAACATGTGGATGATGTAAACACTGCTGTCTGCTGCTCCTGTCTCATGTCCCTCCATGTCACAGATAATTGTAGGTCATGTTCTTGTGGCCCTGAGCCGTAGGTGTGATGTTTTCTTTGGTAGCAACGGGCCAAAACACTGGACTGATCAGCTTTAGTTAAAGTTGTTTAGAATGCTGACAGAGACGGTTTTCTGTTGTCTCTTGTGTCCTGTGTGTCTCTTCACCTTCCCCAGGGCCACTTCAACGACGAGTGCAAGTTCAAGGAGACGCTCCTGCCCAACAACTATAACGCCTACGAATCAGCTGCCTACCCCGGCATGTACATCGGCCTCGGCAAGACCGGCAAAACCAAGAGAGGCAACCGGGTCACACCCACCATGACCATGACACACTTCCTTCCCAGGATATGAATCCTAAGATAAAAAAAAAAACTCTCAGCAGAGCAGAACAAAGCACACAGCCACTGTCTGCTCACATTTTCCTGTTGGACTCCTCAAGTTCTCCTTCTGCAACCAACATGGCAGATCACCAGCTGTGTCCGTCTCACCTCAGCATAGTGTGTATAGTTTAACAAATGGGAGTGTAGAGCATCCAGAAGCAGGCAGCTCTGTATGGACGGCTTGAAATCTCTTCAGCCTCTGAGGTAGCCACCAGTGCGACTGACTCTGGACTCTGATCAGTAACACGAGGGCTCCTGATCCTGAACTGTCTGCATTATGTACAGAGAGCCAGATTTTTACTGATGGCATCTTTTAGGCTACAAGGGACTTGATGGTAAATAATAATATATTTTAAAGAAATCTCTCGTTGCCTTCACAACCACAAACTGCTGCTCACCTTCCCCTCCAACAGCCCAGAACGCTCCCGGTTAAACATCTGAACTGACCTCAACCGGTCAAGCACCAGCACCTGTCAATCAAGTTCAACCCTGGGCCAGTGTATTTTAGCATCGTGTAACTGGGGGAGGGTCATAGTTTTACTGTTGTCAGGGTTTTTCTTTCTTCTCATGATAAAGTGATGTATAAAACCTCTTGTTTTCAGGTTCAATCTGAGGCCAGATCTCTTTTTTTTCCCCATTAGCTAGCGAGTGCTAACAGCAGCTTGTGTTAATGTAAAACTCCTTTGGCAATAAATGAGTCATTCACACCAATGTGTGCTTTGTGTTGGGAGACCCACAATCAATAAACAGTGACCTGTACCATTTTATGGCTGAAGGAAAATACTTTTTGTTTTGATTCGAACACCATGAGACGCCAAGGGCTGCACCTAACGATTGTTTTACTATCAATAAACCTTCCAGTTATTTTACTATGATTTCACTATCATATTTGGATAAAAAGTTCACTAGTTATTCCCATTGTTTCCCAGTAGAAAACAATGTCAGCTGCCGGAAACAACTCAAGTCATGTGACCCACTGACTTTTGGATAGCTTGCTAGCTTCCCTTGCTGTTACATTTGTTTGCTTTGACCTCAGCAGTCAGTGTGCTGGGATACTACACCTGTACCTCACTGCAGCAGGGTGAGGAGTTAAACCACCGGAAGTCCACAAAGATTTTCTGTGGTGTGAGTGATTTCAGACCTGATTTAGCGACTGCAGACGGCGACGATGGAAACTCATCAGCGTGGCTGCAGCTCACACTGTTCTGCTGTCATTCACTGAGACCGACTAGCCATGACGTTTTAACAGCTGACGTGAAGAAATGAAGAAATCTGACACCCGACAATCTTGCTCATGATTTATTGTAACATGTGCAGTACTGACAAAAAGAAAATGCAGTGCAGACACATTCTTTTAATCAATGTCAGGATTCATTTTCCATAACACAAAAAAAAAAAGAGATTATCCAGAAATAAATACCTGGACCGGACATATGTGGGCCTGAATTGACAAGACTAGACTGAAAGGGTGCATTGATTATTATTATTATTTTTTTACAAATGATCACCCACAGTGACTTAGTGCTTTTAAAACAAATAAACATCCATCACTTAACTTAAAGGACTACGCCACTGAAAATCTATCCCCCCAGCTTGTTGTGAATCAGAGCCGACGGCAGCCGCTTTCATCCGCAGAGATGAAGGCCGCAGCCTCTGCCACCCCCCACCCTTCAAAGCCTTACAGCGACTTGATCCTCGAAAGCCAGATTTTTCAGTGGATTGTTCCTGTGAGGGTGGAACGCCTATGGAGCCTGCGTGGTTCCCAATCCCACAGCATTTGCATAAGCAGACAGCAAACTGATAACCTGCCTGGTTTCCAGAGTGAGCCTGGCTTCAGTCAGCCAGTCCTCCACCACTCTCCTAGCCTCTCCTCTCAACTGGTTCACCAGTTTAGCTGCTAACTCCAGATCCCCGTGCTCTAAGCAGTAACTAGCATATGACAGAAGCCTGAATGGGTCTAGGTCCTCACTACTGAGCTGGGTGGGCGGGGCTTCCTGTTTAGCCTCAAACAGGAGCGCGGCTTGAAGATAGGACAAGAAATACTGGTACAAGGAGTTGTGAGATTCGTCAACGAGGGCGACCCGGCGAGCCAGTGATCGTAGGGAATTGAAGCGGGCGCGGAGAGAGGCCTCGCTGTACACGCCGCGCTGGAGGGATTCTTCCGGAAGAGCCGACGCCAGAGCCAAGGCGAAGTCACTGTCGTGGCAGCTGTCTCGCACGACCTGAGCGGCGCTCTCGAGAGGCACGGAGGGCGAATCGGCCTCGGCAGTCTTTAGAGTGTAGCTGAGAGCCTCCACAGAGAGCCAGAGCTGGTGAGCTTTACGGGCCTCCTCCTCTGCTATCACGTGGCCTGCATTAAAAAAAAAAAAGACAGGAAAGGCATTGACATGATGGGGGTTTCATAGAGCACCATTTTCAAAGCTCCTACCCAAGTCCATACCTTTACATACTTTCAAGAGATCAGAACTATCTTACTGTCTATGGCCTCCTCCATCCCCTTCAGTCTTGCATAGGCAGTGTTCATATCCAGGGTGAAGTTATCCAGCTGCTCCTGGCTCAGCTGACGGTAGCGGGTCTCCTGCTCCAGCATCTTAGTGCTCAGGACCTGAACACAAGCCACAGCAGAGCCTTTTTAAGGAACGCTTTTACAGCTTCAACGGGCTGTCAGACACACACACCGCAACAAGAGAACAGCAATGTAAAGAGCGCAGTAAAATCTAGGACAGTGTTTAGGGTTTGGAGACCTGCTCTGCATCGGCTCTCAGTTCCTGCTCCTGGACTTTGAGGACATCTTGGACGTGGTCTGTGTGAGCAGCTGCCTGACGCCGGAGCTGAGTCCTCATCTCTGCCTCCATCACTTCCCTTAACTCAGACAACTAGACACACACACACACATTTTATTTATTATTGGTACTGTCTAGTCACATTGATAATAACGTTCCATTGATAAATGTTGTCTCTGAGAAGCCTTGACGGCTCCAAATAGGTGAAAGTCTATAAACCCTGAACCCCCCCCCCTCTATCCCCTCCATACCTTCCTCTCCTGCTCCAGCCGTGCCTCCTCCTTGATGTGCTGCAGGCTGGTGCCGATGGCTTTCTCCGTGGCTGTCTGGTGCTCCAGCTTCTGCTGCTCCAGCGCTGCATCGATGTGGATCTGCTCTCTGACTCTCTGCTCGGCCAGCTCTCGATTCAGCTGGTCGATGCGCCGGTGTGCATGGGCAATCAGGGCGTTCAGGTCATCCGCTGACAGTTTACCAGCTCACACACACACACAAAGACACGGAGAGCTCTTTTACAAACATGTCTCTTTCGTATAAAGAAGGGACACTTATGCTGTCCCTGATCAAGATAAGTGTGTGTGAGGTCTTACTGAGTCCCTTCCAGTTGGCCTGGATTTCTGGAGTAAGGCTGCTTACTTCCTTCTGGAACTGTTGTTTGGCTTCATTAACCAGTTCAGTGTACTGGGAGACAATCTTAGCTTCTGACTCTGCAGACCGCACCTACATGCACACACACAAACACACACACCACACACACACCACACACACACAGGCTTAGGAGAAGTTGAAGCTCTGGGTTTACCTGCAGCTCTGTGCTGCACCCCTTTAGCGTAGATAGATACCTCAGGCTCATGCTAACATCGGACTGGACTGGACTGGACTGGATGAAGTTTGGCTCTACTGATAAAGCTGGTGTGACAGGACACCTGTCCCACCTGAGCAGGTGTTTCCAGCAGCTGGAGTGATGTTAGCAACAGTAAACAACAACACTCCCACCATGTAAGACAGCTTTATGTATTGGTGATATAGCTGCTTGTACATAATGTGCCAAAAAAAAATGTCCTTACCTTAGCGACCACTTTATCCAGGTCCACCACCATGTTATGGAGGTTCTCCTCTGCTGCTAAAACCAGTGGACGAGCAGCAGTGACCTTCAACCCTTTTGACTTCTCGATCACTGACTTGAGACTGTCCAAGGCTTCACTACGAGGAGAGAGACATGGGAGAGTTGGGGGGGGGGTGAGGACAGTTTGAGAAGATAATGGGCACACAGTTCCTAAGGATTTCCTGTGGCCAATCACCTACTCCGTGGCCAGAGTCAGTCTCTTACTTGGCTTTCAACAGAGCAGTCCCAGCATCGTTCATAGCGCAGGTTCTATCAGCAATAGCAGCTTCTAGCTCCTTCCACTGGGCTGACTTCTCCTGAGGCGGAACCTGGATATAATAAGAACTGTAAATCACTCCGCTGCACAACAATAACATCGCATTTCTCTAGGATAACAAAACAGGTGCAAACAGAAACTGAACCAAGACCAAAACGAGGGATGAGAGTCATCATTCCCTGTCCATCACAGTGACAACGCTGTCCCTGGCGTATCTGCCTTCAGACCGGGTTCATATCAGATAAGGGCCCCGCCCTCTTGAATTTTGGCAACCAATCAGAAATGACAAATGGCAACCTGTGATGGTCTGAACTTTTTGGTTTGTGGAGGTCTTTAAACTCTCTGTGTAACAATGAGCTGTGGTTCCCACCTGTACCAGTAACCACACCACTGTGCTGTGTACCTCTTCATCCATGGCCTCCTTCAGTTTGTGTATGTGCTGTGTGATCGCCTGCAGGGCAGCTTCCTGAGCTCCAATGGCCTGCAGAGTCGCCTTAGCTGAGCTGGCCAGTGACTCTTCAAGATTGGCTGATACAGCTGCAAGACAGGCAGGCAGACAGACAGACCGTCAGACAGAGAGAGACAGACAGGCAGGCAGGCAGAAAGACAGACAGACAGGGGAGATACAGTTCAACAGCCCCACAACAAACCTCCAAAATGATCATATGGTTGAATTAAAAACTGAATTCACCGCCTTCACGAAGGAGGATTTACTGCGGTTGGATTTGAATTAGGTTTAGGTTTAGATAGATGTACCTGTGTGTGTGTGTGTATCACTTTTATGAAAATCATTTTCGTTGCCAGCCTACTTGCTAAAATGTCCTGTTCCTCCTGGTCTTGTTGAGCCAGCCTAGCTGCCACTTCTTCTACTGGGCGTTCTTTCATTGGCTCTGTTGCTGCAGGGTGAACTGCTGCTGTCACTGGTGTGTCCTTATGGTCGTGGCACTCTTTGCACTCCTCTGAAGAAAGCACGCACACACACACGCAGAGACACAACTCACTGAGTTATTTAGCATATAGTGCACCAAATGAAGGATTAGTAGTGTTTCTAAAGGGTGAACTTCTCAAAGGGCCCAGTGGTGGAGATTGTGTTACCTTTGACTGTTGCTGCCTCTGTGTCACATGGAGCAGGGACTGACGGGACCTCGCCGATGGCGGAGATGATATGAGTCGCCTCTGCTGAAGCCTCTGGATGGGACACAGATACAAAAAGGTACAGGCAGTTGGTTGCATGTACATGAGCATGTGTGGCAACTGAGTGCTCCATCATGATGCTCAAGTTTTTTTGGAAAACAAAAAGAAAAGTTATAAAAAAGTTACAGAAGTTCTAATTAAAAATAGATTTACAAAAAAATGACGGTCAACACATGTCATTCAAAGCTGGAGTGCGGAACTTTTACATATAAATGACACTATCACTTAAGTTTTAAATCTGTGACGACATTACTGCGTTGCTGCTGCACTGGAAGCAATGCTGCTTTTTTTTTTTTTTTTTTTTTTTTTTTGGCAACAAACAACAATTGGTTTGCTGTGCTGAGTAATACAGAATAGGCTACAGCAAACAGGGCCTATGACAGAGCCTATGGTGGGAAAAAAAAAACTACGAAGTTCCAGATATAAAAAAAAAAAAAAGAAAATAAATAAAATAAAATAATATAAAATAAAGAGGAAGGATTACAGCCTAAACAGGAAAGCAATCGATGGCAAGGACAAACATGGATGGCATTTTATGGCATTGTTTTGGAAGTTTTGGAAATTTCTCTGCATGTTTGCAACTATCTCTTGCACCGTTTCTATTTCTGCTTAGGCTTAAATACAGACTCATGAGAATCTGGATGAATAAATGAAATTGTAGAATCTAAATTTGAAAATGCAGTTGCCACCGTGTCGCCGTGTGATGCCATCTCTGTGTGTTGCCCTTAATGGTTTCATCTCTAAATTTCTAAAGCGAAACGATGCAGCATCACAGCGTTCTAGAGAGAAGCTACGGTACGACAGAAGACAGCTTACCCTGAGGCATCTCTGTGGAAGCAGAAAACAACAGAGTGCACATAAAACACTGATATCTTAACAAAACTAAATACATACATCCATTTTTTGGACTTGCCCCAAGATATTGTTGTTTTGGGATGATGTGTTTTCGCAGCCCTCACCATTGTACTTGGTCAGGGTGTGATAAAGTGCCCAATATTCTAAATACTGGGGGTCTATCCAGAAGGATTTGACGGAAAAGAGTAGGAAATATCTTCTCCAAATATTACTGACTGCAGCACTTAAATGTATTACTACCAAGTGGATGAAACCAGAGCCGCCGACATATAATACCCCGGATCGAGATCAAGAGTCAGGGAAATTTATTATATGGAAGAAATTACATATTCTCTGAGGTTTCAAAAGGAAACATTTACCAAAAGATGAGGCCCCATGATTGCTTCATTAATGCGATGAGTCCCCCTTGTTTCCCCACAGTGCGCCTTACATCCTCTCAAACACACACGCATCATAACAAAAACAACTTGCTCATGGAAAGAATGTAGGTAATACTGCAATGTACAAGTGTACAACTGAGCGACTGCTGTAACAGCAGTGCCTTACAGAAGGCTTTTTACCCTCTATGCTCTGTGCAGGCGGTGCTGGGACAGGACTGGTCTCTTTGGCTGGACTTTCTGCTGCCTCCTTCACCTTCTTCGCCGACTTGGCTTTGGCTGCCTTCATGTCTTTTTCCATCATAGAAGGAGGCTGGGCCTTCTCCATCTAAAACAGCAGAAACAGCAGCCATTATAACTGAGGCCTACTGACTCAGAGCGTATCTTGGCAGACATCAGGCTGATGTCCTGTCAACACAAAGAGTGCAGAGGAATCAGTGTGCAGACATCAGTCATTATCACAGTAGCTGAAGTGTTTTCTACTGAGTACCACTTTTATTATTAATGCTGAAATGTTTTGCACATGCACTTCAGGCCTAAAAAACTTCTAGTGTACTCTAGTACTTTCAACCAGTGTTGCTCACTGGTTGAAAGTAGATGAAATTTAAGTTCCCAGGATAAATTGTAAGAAGCACTATCATACTGGATTGAATCTGGGACATCATTGCCAGTATCCAGCCCTACAAAGGAGTGTATTTTTCTCTTTCACATCCTGCTGTAATCTGAATACAGTCTGATCAAATGATAAATAGATCCAAGCTGAGCTCAGCTCATTGTCCAGACACGCTGTGAATCTTTCCTGACCTGCTTCTTGACTGGAACGCCGCCATCTTGGGACATGGGTCCCAAAGCCAGATTCAGCAGCCAGTCAGAGTAGGGAACATTGTTCTCCACGGCCGCTCTGAACTTGTGGTCCCATTTGGCGTAGAGTATTGTGCCTCCGATGCCACCGCCTACTGTCACCAAGCCGGCAGCAACCACTTTAGAAGCACCGCTGTGGTTGGAAGAAGACAACAAACGATAGATATGAATCTGAGGTCAACATGTGAAGGGTTGAACGTAACGTGCAAGGTCTTTAATTGATTGATTAATATTAAATACTGCACAGTTTCATCTCTGTACTTGGTGTATTACCCGCTCTCTCCTGATGTGTAGTGCCGGCAGTGTTGCAGATTGGTTAGAGGGATTCTCCCACGGCTCTTCTACAGAGAGAGCAGGAGAGGAACAAGGAGAGAGTGAGTGAGGAGGAGAGAAAATCAATACAATTAATGTTACACCTCCAACATCTGAAACACACACACACACACACACACACATACAGGCACACACATCCACTATTATGTGTGGTAGATTCAATCCTGGCTAACTGCACATTACTCTTGGCTTAAAGCAAAAAGCCACAGCTGGAGTTTGATGGTCTGAGAAACAAAACAGTTCCACAACCATGAAGTCTGACCTGTGGAAAGCTGTGATTTTGCTAGATTTTTAAAAAAAATATGAACCATTATTTCAGATTTTCCTTTTCTTGGGCTGATGGGCTGCTAAATGATAGCATAGCAAACACTTTGTTCCCAGATATAGCCCCAGTGTTTCTGAGCAGTGAAGCACACTTACAAGTATGGTTTGACGGATTTGGGAAATACAGCTGTGTTGTGCATGCGTGTGGAGGCTTGTCAAACAGATCATTTGTAATGTATGGGCTAATGGTTCACTCTCGATTTTGTCCTGGAGCAAGAAGAGCAACAAGCAGCACATCCCACTTGTGCAAACACAAACTCCACGATAACAAAAGCTGCTGCAGACGGCCGATCCAGCTGTGCAGCCGTCAGCAGAGCCTGATGTCAGAAGATGCTTCACAGGGAAGGATGACTCATTCTGCTAAAAGCCAGGAAAAGATGTTTCCTCACATCTCTCAGCTGATGGCTGAGACAAAAGAGACCAGTGAGGGGAAAGTTCAGAGTTCTCTTTGTTTGATATGTTATACATCCTGGTGCTGTTTAGAGTCTCTGTCTCACAATTTGAGTTTGGTAGAGAGTAGAATCCTATTGCATTCAGCTCTACTAGATGTTTTTAAAGAGGTGATATAAAAATAGTTTCCAAATCTCACTCTCAGAAATATATCCATCATTATTAGATTTGTCAAGCTAGCACAATTTTCACTGAAAACAAACTGTAATAACCAGAAGAAACTGTTATTACATTATGCACTATTACATTGTTGTTATATTACAGGCAAGTCACTGAAAGCATCGCGAGTCTATAGTACATATTTTTTTATTACACTACAGTGCGCAGTGCACATCATCCACAGAATGACATTCTCAGCTTCTACCACAAGGCGGAACCAGACGCCCGCAGCCAGTCGTGTGTGCTGTGAAGCCCCTGGGCTCAGACCTAGTCCTCAGTCCTAGTCCCTCCTGGACCGCGATAGTTAACTTTCACCAAATGTCACTCCGGATCTTTTCACGCATGGAGCCGACAAATACAAGCACATTTGCGGGAGTGACGTTCCGGATTGCGACGGTAGTTTCGGGCAGAAATGTGGCTAATTCAGCGCCGCGGGCAAACACGGACCGTTAGTCACTTTTTGAAATGTTAAGTCTTTTTCCTCTTTTGCTGACACGAAGTAACAGAAAAAGAAGAGACACCCCACACCACCACCCAAAACACTTAGCTAAACTCGTTAGCCTCCTTCTTAGCCATCTGTCACTGGAGGCTAACCAGTTAGCTCTGACATTGTGCTCATGTCAGAGCTAGCTGCTGCTACTCATCGGCTCTTTCTCTTCACTACTTCAGTAAAGAGTCTTGTTACTTCTACAGTCTAAAGTTAGCCGGCGGTTTAAGGTTAACAGTGCAACCTGTCCACAATGAAATCCGCTATGGCACCTTGAGCCAGGCTGTGGGTCACTGAATGACAACATGCTAAAGCCGACATGCTAGCTCACGGTGGGTCAGGGGAGGGTCGGCTGCGGCTCTTACCCGAGCTGTGGCATTAGCTCCTCTCAGACAAGCCCTCAGCATGGTCCTCAGTCACTTTATTCTCAAATCCTAATCGATTTAACCTGCACAGTGGCACTGACTCTGCTCTCCTCCTGTTCTCCCCTTTCCTTCTCCCTCTTCTTCTTGGTGTTTCTTACTTGGTATAGGTAGTTTGAACGCTAATGTGTGCAACACTGCCTCCCTCAGCCAGAAGTACGAATTAATGCAGGCTTCTCATCTGGAGAGCGACTGGAGATGCAGGGACTATTACATTAATCGATTAGTCGATCAAAAGAAAATGAATCAGGAATTGATTTGTAGTTTAAGTCACGTTATCATGCAAAAATGCAAAAAATATATGATTCCTACTCTGAAAGGTAAGAATTTGCTGAAATGTCTTGATAAACATGACTTGTAATGATTTTACCTTCTATTGGTTGAGAAAATAATCATCAGATTAATCAATAATGAAAATAATAACTCATTGCAGTTTCAGAACAAACCACTGACAAACATCCGGTAACATGAAACAGACCCCCAGGTAGTTCATCTTCATCATAATGTCATTTTCCCATTTTCTGTGGCTTTGGTCTGAAAGCTAAGATTTGGCAGATACTCATGGTTTGGACTACATGCAAATTACATTCCCAGAACAAATTCAATGCCAGTAACCTTAATACATCAGGTAGAATAGATATGAAAGTGCAGTTCTGGTGCTTCTGCAGCTGAAGTAACTGGACTAGTTCTAAACTTAATACAGCAGTACACATGGAGCAGTGGGTTAAGTGTTAGCCTTTGGGTACTACCTGAACAAAGCTGACCTACTGTTTGAACTCAGCAGCAGGCCCAGCTCTAAAACTACGTTTTAACCAATCAGTCACACCAGGACGACAGGATGAGTAACAACCCATCAACGTTCTGATCAGAAAAGACAATGAGACATTCAAGTTTTTTTTTATTTGAAAGTCTTCACCATGAAGGAAACAGCAATAAGAAACACAGAAACATTTGTATTAAAAAACAACCCATGTAAAAAATAAATCACAGCCCAATAAAACTGAAGGAAAGCTATTCAGTTTTTAAAATTCTCCTGAAAAAAAAAAAAATCTTGCCAATATGAATCATTAAAAGAAAAATACCTTGCCTTTGGTTTGCCTATCCCCTTTTAACTACTTGGTGAACCCTTGGAGCTCAGTACAATCAGGGCATGCTTTAACATTTTCACCTAAGAGACATCAACACACCCGAATGTCTGCTGCGCCAGGCCACAGATTAGTGCTGTAAGTGTTTTTGTGAAGACTGAATCCTAAACCATTTAAACTGACGAGGCTTGATTTAACATGCAACTTGAAAACCACGTGACAACAGAAGACTCCCTGAGCAGATTAATAATCTGTGAAAGGTTCTAACATATGGGTTAAGAAGCACTAGTACAAATAGAAAAAAAAAAATAAAAATACTAAAGCTGGTACAGTGCTGAACCAATAACAACCAGCTGAGACACAGACACAGCGTTGTGAAAGCTGTGCAGATGCGGAAGTGCCTCCAGCAGACCAAGTAGCCAGTACCCGGAACAGACTCACTCTAAGTGACATGATGGACTGTGGTGAGAGGTCAGTGTTGCAGGGAGACGGCTGAACCATCTGAGATGTGAGTGAACGTGCTGTAATGTTCTGGAGAAGGCCAATAAGGAGCTATGGCGTGTCAGGCTCCACGGCGGTGTCCGTCTTCTGTATTTTAACTGGAGTCCCTGAACAGTCCTCACCCTGAGCAAGAGAGCACAAGCAATCAAGTTTAAAGCTCTGACACAGTTGTTAGAGGTTTTTAGTTTAGTTTTTTAGTCGATTTTTAGTCAATTTCTAGGGGATGTCATTCATCCATTATCAATGGAAACAATAATGTCCATATACTGTGTAGTGAAGTGTATATCTGCAGACAAATATGGCCAAAAAGACTGTGCTTATCCTCATGCTCTGGACGTGTATCAGCTGAACACAGTAAACAATGTTCAGTTCTTAGGAAACTTAACAAATGATCTCCTCCTGCACTCACAACAGCTTTAGATTAGCTTCAATTCTACTGAACACAAGTGACTTCATCAAACTCACCTCCAGTGAAAAGCTGTGCGATGTGACAGAGGCTGGGGCATTCTGGGAGTCCGAAAGGGTTGGGAAGTCGAGCTCGATGTCCATTACATCATCAAGACCCAGCTCCTCACTGCAGGAACAGAGGACAAGGCAACACATGAATACCACCAACAGCTGATTGAGACAAAACGAGTCATTGATTAGCCAGTCCACAACGACTTTGACAATTCAGTAATTATGTTAGCCATCTTCAAACAAAAATAATGATAAACATGGAGTTGGTCAGACAAAAGAACTCAATAATCTTGCATGTTTCAACAATAATCGTTTTCCTACATGTTATCAAGGACTTTGTCTTGGCCGTCCTGTGCTGGGGGGTCCCAAGCGTGCAGTTTGACCTTCCATAGTTTGATCTGCTGATCCCACGAGCGACGGCTGTACTTCCTGAACTTATTGGGAGTCTTTGGGTGGACGCCCGGCTGACGCATGTGTCTGGAAACACAAAAGGAAAGAAGGAAAAATGGGAATGGGGAAACCTTTGTCATGTCATCTTGGTTTTTAGTTCATCTACTCTTCAGATTCTTCAGAGATGATGTTGACTGAAGAACAAAAACTACTAATGGCTTTATTTTTAAAAGCATTCTCGCTTTACTTTTAAAAACTGTACTGTAAACAGCACTGTATATGCTCATAATAGTTTTAGAAGGTTTGCGTATATGTTTGTGTAGACCTACTTTGGAACTTCCTTGATGTATCGGTCGTAGGCCAGTGTGTTCTTGCCATAGTTGATCTGTTTCTGTCGCCGTAGCAACACAGCTTCATCCGTCTCGATGTTTTCTCCCTCTCTGGAGTCACAGCTGCAGCAGACAGACAGGCTTAGCCACATTCACACACATACAGACCCCAACAATAAAGACACAACATGCTGCTATCCACTGTGAATGCAACCACCAAAAAGCAGTCTGTCCTGCCAGAAAGAGACAACATGAGGAGGAGACATACCTTCCAGAAGAGCCAGACGAGGTCCTTCTCTCTCTCTGGGTGACCTCTGCACCCAGTATCCTCCTTCTGTAACTGAACAGAATGCACACACACACAGTCAGTGAAGCCCAGCACTCACTAAAGAGTAAATTAATCCAAGACAAAGTCACTGAAATAAAAAAAAAGGCTGGTTACCGCTGCATGTCTCTATGTACATCCCTCTTCATCTCATCATCCTCTACCTGGCTGCCCCAGTCAGCCTGTCTACCACAGCGAGACACTGGGCCTGTGCTCTCTGGTGTGGTGAAACTAGGGAGGAAACACAAGGCATAGGGGAATGTAAGTCTTTGATGGAACAGTAATAACAGATGTACTTTTTCCTCTGGGATCACTTCAGATACGTGAGAATCTTACCAACTTCCAGATATAAATGTAAATCTACTTGTATTATAGGCAAATAATAATAATGTTACCTGGCAGGTCTGTTGTCAGAGTGCCTGTAGCTGCTGTCGGTGTGTCTGCCGTTTTCTCTGTCACCACCTTCCTCCTCTCTGTTGGCCCGCAAGCTTCCATCAACCCCTCTCTTCCTGCAGTGGGACCACCGACACCTGCTCCTACGCAGGGAAAGACACAAGAAAGAACTGGATTCAAACATACAAGCATAAGTTCAGCTACATTTTGATTGCTTTTCTTTACAAGCATATCTCAAGAGAACCTTTCTACGTGTGTTGAACAGGACTGCGAACAGGAAAATGAAACCTAACAAAACAGCTTTGATTGGGCAAACAATACTCAGCAAAGTTAGCCCTTTGTGGGCTCAAACCTGGTTTTAAGGTTCAGCTTAGAATCGGGTTTATGGAAATGTGTGTTTTTTTACCCTAAAACCTCTTGGTCCTGATCTGCTAACTGTCAATGAGCCGCGCTGTTACAGGTTTGGATCTGAGGACGTGTTGCTCTGACAACAGTCGCTGATTCTTAAAATATTCTCGCGGTTCGAGATTTTAGATCAATTAAATATCGCTTAGACAGAGCTTCGGTTCGGTATGGCTGGATGCAGCCCCACTTAAGTCCGCTGAAAAGACATCCTTAGCTTACGAGGTTCTCCCGCCAGCTATACGAGCTACTCCCTATTGTTGTGACCATCTGTGTAGCCCCTCCATTATCTACCCGACCCTGTTCAGGGCATCGGTGTGGCTGAGGCCTGATCGTCACCACCGGCCATAACAGTTCAGTGGAATAGCGAGTAAGTGCAGTCAAATAACCCCAGACTTTACTCTACTTTTGTTAGCTACGGTGCTCAGTTCAGCGCGGTTAAACAAGCTCTCGGCTACTTGCACACACACACAATGACAAAGTACAAAGCAACACGGGGAACAACTTTGCAGCTGTCAAGTGTTTACCGCCTTTTTCTCTGCCTGTCTTCCCACGCCACCAACGACCAAACAATAACCGCCACAGTTCTAACGTCGTGTCCCCCTTGTTCCCCGAACAATCCAGAACCCAGTATCGTCTACTCCTGGGCTCCTAGCTCAAACCCCCTCCAAAACACAGGAAGCTAACCATAATGCTAGCGTAGCGCAGGCACAGCGTTATAGAAAGTAATTACACAAACAGTCTCCCAGAAATGAACAGCAAACGTGTTATGTAGTTAGACATATACGAGCTATTCTAGACTTTCAGCGAACCTAACACAGCCTCCCTCCCGTCCAGTGGATAGACACAATGGCAGCTCCTACAGACGGTGTCCGCGGCGGGTCAAACTACAGTCAAACGTACCTTTCGTCATACTGGCTACTGTGACCATCGTGTCGTCTGCCTCTGGTCCACTCAGACATTTTCACGATTATAACGACTATCCGGGACAGTGAAGTATCTCTGCAGTCAGCTGAGGTGCTCTCCCGCGGCCCACAGTCTACAAACACCCGCCAACACTGAAAGACGCGCGACGCCGAACAATCCAGCAGGTCATGTGACCGGAAAGGGCGGATACACATGCAAATCCAACAGGCCCGCTGGAGGCGGGCGGTGTTTAAGAGCTGACGGTAGCAATAGGCTACGGGCAAGGACGGACACTTACCCACAGGCCTTACTGTTACACAGGCAGGACTGGCATAATGTGAAGCACTCATACTCCTCAGCCTGAAGTGTACAGACTTTGCATGGGGCAGCACTGGTGGTGCCTGAGAAGACACAATTACCAGCAACACCACCATGGTTATCTCTTTAAATATGAGCTGATTTCTATGAGCCAGACTTTAACCACTTCACCAAAACACCACATGGATCTGAAGATCCATAAACAGGAAGAACAGGATTTTCATTTATCATTCCAGCTCACAGGGTCACTGTTAAAAGAAGAACACCACTTTGTTCAATTTGAATTATTTATATTTTCTCAGTGTGAGATTTTATGTGGACCCAGGTACACTGAGCTTGTGAAGGGGGAAAAGTAAAAATGTTAGTCAACAGGTAGGATTATTATTTCAGGGAGCAGAATGACAAGCAGGAGCGACCCAGGTTAGGTTTACAAGCGGAGGGAGCTAACATTCTAAGCATCTTAAAAGTGAACTGGTCTTTTAACAGGAAACACATTTAACTTTAAAGGACCAAAATGAGATTGAGACGTTTATGGGTCGGGCAAGTGTTTCACTCCACTAGTAATTTTAAAGCTTGTAATTTCCAGTCACTAATAAAGTTTCTGGATCGGGTGGACCACAGAGATCCTCACCATTTATTTCCCCATGATAAAAGGTTTTCCCTTTTTTCATACGTTCATCACTCATATACCAGAACAGATTCTTTTGTTACGTTTGCTGCCTTTAGTTCCAAAAGTAGAATATGATATTAATATGATATATTCTTTCTTTTAAGCAACATGTTGAAAACCTTGTGAAGAAACTCACACTGAAGTTAGGGTTTTAGTTCAGATACTAGCCCTGTTTCTCTTTGGAAACCACTTTCTTACCAGTTCTTGATTACACCGACTTGATACACATGAAGGCATCATAGGTTGGACCCATATGTTGTTTACCACAGTCCATTAAGAGTTAACACCAACTTAACAACATGAGCATATCATTGTTCACTGTTCTTCATAGTAGTCATATATTTTCATTTATAAAGCCATTCTGGACAAACCCTCATTTCTTTTGAAACTTTTTTTTTTCCAACCATAACCATACATCACAGGATACAGATCTGCTGTCAGTCCCAGCATACAGGGAAAGATAACTTTCATGTTTTCTGCTCCAGACATTTGGAACAGTTTGCAAAGGCAAATTAAACTGAAGGACTTGGCACCTCAGACTGAACTCCAGGCTAATATAAATGCTGTGATGAATGATTCCTTTACTAATTGTTCTTAGCTTGTTTAATCTTTCTTAATATTGATAGTAGTGCTGTAACTTTCTCTATTGTTTGTATATTTGAGGCTGCACACATGAGAGCTTTTTTCAGTCCAACATGTAATCATTTTTTAACTTTATAAACCAGCAAGATGTGTTTTTAATGTGGCAAGAACAACAACAGCAGCACTTCAGTTCATGGACTCTCCTGTTGTTACCGAAGGTTACTGGGGGGAGGCGCCATTTCCCGCACGGGAGACCTCCTCTGTCCCCCGTAGCGACGGCGGACGCTGTCTCCTGATTGGCTGCCGCTACATCCTGTGTTTTTCAGGCCTCGTTAGCCCGATGCTATTTTAAACCACTCTTCCTTAGAGTGCAGTGGATTAACAAGCCAGTCTCAGGAAAGGCCTAAGTCACTAATAAGATTCAGTCAAGAGGCGAGTTTGATAAACATGAAAAGCAGACTCGGAGAGAAGTAGCCACCGGGTGCTAGCTCGGTGGTCTGAGCGCTGCTGCTCCCGGTGACAGGAGCTCTCTTCTGTGGGATTGTTAGCACTGGCAGCGACCGGGGAGGGGGGGGGTGGGAGAAAGGACCAGCTTCATTCAAGAAAAACACGAGCCAGGGTCCGAACCGGTGTGCCAGGATGCCCCGGGGCACAGGGACGGATGTGTGTGATGGGAGTAAACAGCAGCTTAAAGTTGAAACAGTGAAGTACAAGTGGCAGGGTTTAGTCTCTGAAGCAGCAGAGCAACAGTAACAGTGTCCACGCTGCCTGTCCACAGCTTCCGGGGGTTTGTCTGGGATGGATCACAACAACCCAGAGATACTGAAAGATCCTTATGGAGAGCCTGGTCTGACAGCAGGTGACACACACACCACACACACAGGTGATAGCGATGCTGATACTGATGATGGAGGATTTTATTTTATTTTATTTTTTATTTTTTTTTGGTCTCTCTCTTTCAGACTGGGAGACTTCTGAGTCCTTCTGTCCAGAAAAGGAGCAGGTTAGTTTGAACCTTTGTCACCCTGTCAGCTGGTCGCCGTGTCTGTCTAATATTATAATGTTAATTATTATTTAAATAGCTTTAAGTTCCACTGATCATTTTTTAAACACTAGGACTCTGTGTAAATGTGTAAATGTTGACCCAGGGAGAATCACACACACTCTTTAGCATCCTCTAACTCACAGATACAGTGTTTCGGTGAAAAAGCTCTGATAAACCGCCCTCACACCACCTGCCCTGCACCAAAGAGCAGGCAGACACAAGGAACCAGCTGCTGGTGGGAATCTTGTTGAATTTTCTCTACAAGCCTGACCCTGTAAACCTCACTGCTGCTTTGTATATCAAAGCAGCAGTCCCACATATTATCTTAGTGAAGAATTCATTTCTAAAATAAGTCAATAATAAGTTTTTGAACCTTCTCTTTTTGTCTTTCAGAGGAGGTGCCTGGGGACAGAGGACGTGGCTACTAATGGTACGGCGTCTACGTGCGACAGCTGCAGATGAAGCGGTCGTTCTGTATTCTCTTATCAGCCGCTGTCCCAAATCCATGCTGCATACTAATTCTATACAGTTCACTAATCAACATAGTACACTAACAGGAAATGATGCTAAATATGCAGTGTATTTGAAATGTCTCCTCCAATTAAAATTCACAAATACACAGCAGAGT
This sequence comes from Toxotes jaculatrix, assembly GCF_017976425.1. Classification (NCBI taxonomy): domain Eukaryota; kingdom Metazoa; phylum Chordata; class Actinopteri; family Toxotidae; genus Toxotes; species Toxotes jaculatrix. The sequence goes on along the minus strand of NC_054403.1, from coordinate 2,360,669 downwards.
GTCTCTTAAAAACGATTCCTTAGTTTCGTCTTCTTGGCTTGCCTCTCCCTTGTTTGTCAGTTGTCTCTTTCAGTGTCTCCAGTGTTGAAAAATCTTCACTCCCTGTATAATATTGGATGTCGTCTCCTTCCAGGGTCCTGGTCACAGAGGTCCATCTCCCGTTCTCTGCAGCGAGCTGAGACTTTACTCAGGAGCACCTTTAATCCCAGCCTGAAGTGGCTGTTCCACGGCCGCAGTCAAGATGAGGACGCGGAAGAAGGAAATTTTGTCGTTGCGCACAACCTGGTGTCCCGGTCCTCTGCACGTCTCCTGCATCTGCAACAAGCTCTTCTGACTGTGGCGCCCCAGTGGCAGCAGGTCGGCGGCACACAGGTGGGGTCTCCCCAGGTGAGTCTGAGCCTTTAGCAGGGAGAAGACACAGAGTCATAATGTGAGCAGTGTCCTGAGCACTGAGTCCCCTCTCCTCCTCCCCCCTGTCAGGTCTGTGTCAAAGGCCTCCCAGCAGAGGGTGGTGTTCTCCTCCTGCCCTCCTCCTTCCTGCAGGGACACTACAGAACTCTGTGTAGACTCCTGGAGCAGCGGTCCCTGCTGCTCTTCGTACACGAGTACACCAGGAGGGCTCGTCTCGCGGCAGCGTACATTTCCAGAGTGAGCCACCTGCTGGAGGACCAGCTGAAGAAATCACAGCTGACACTTGACCAGGTTAGGCTACAGACAGACACAGAGACAGACAGACAGGCTCTTGTACAGTCACATTTTAAAGGATTCTTCTGGTGATTATTCCTAAACACAAATACCCTCCTCTCCTTTCCAGACCCCATCAAACTGGTCTTCATTCAGGGTTGGTCTTGGCTCACTCAGCCAGGAGCTGCGGGTCCATCTAAACCACTGGTCTTGTCTGTTCTCCAAAGTCCAGTCTGATCATTATCTGAGGCTTGCTCTGGTCCAGCAAACCAGGCTGCTGCTGGAAATCAGACAGACTCTGGACTCACTGGGTCTGCAGGCCCTGGTTTTGATGGAACGGTATGTGCATGTCATGCTGTCTGCTATAGCCCGGACTGAATTAGACGCTGTACCAAGAGAAGTCCTGGAGGATATTTTAGCCGGGACAGACGTGTATAACCAGGCGGTGGAGGAGCAGCGAGCGCAGCACAGCACCGCCCAGCAGAGGGCTGCGGTCTTGCATGGAGCACATTATCCCACTCTGGGTTCTGGTCTTCCAAACAGCCGAGAGCGTCACCCTGCCACTTTCTCTGTCAAAGAGCTGACAGTGATTTTAGCAGCGCATCACGCAGACATGGCAGCCAAGCAGATGCAGCGCTGGGCCTCTGCGCAGAGCTATCAGATCTGTCAAGTCCACCACAACACTGAGACCTGTTCTCTTAATTCCTGTGATCAGCTGCAGCACACCGACCTTATTTCATCTCCTGTAAACCATCACCCCCGTTCTGCCACCACCTGCCCACCTGCTTTCATCCCTGACCTCATCCATTTGGACTGTACCGTCTTGGAAAATCACCATCCTATATTAGTCAAGTCCACCTCTGTCCAACATAACAAAGACCAAACCAGCCAGTGCCAAACCTACATGTGCCAGACCAGTGCGGAAGCGTTGAACTCAGCCCGACCAGGTGGAGAAAGACAGAGCAGTTTAGAAAACTGTAACCCGCCACAGAGCGTTTCACCCCTTTCAAACTCCTCCCACCATGTCTCAGTCCTGCCTCTGTCACATGTTTGCCAACAGGAGTGCTCCTCGGTGGAGTTACTTTTTCAGGTGCTGGTTTCCTCCAGCGACCTGCTGGCTCCCCTGGTGTCGCACGCGTCGACGCCAGAGGCACCAACAGAACAACTGCTGCCAAATACAGTAACAGATCTGCTATCACCCAACGGAAAGACCGACCCATTGATTTCAGCTGCTCCGATCATAAATACGGCGGATTCAGTGGAATCGAACAACAGACTGAGAACAGAACCGAACAAGGACCGCGACCCGGACGGAACTCAGCCGGAAATTACGAGCAGGGTAGAAGCCACTGGCAGGTAATGCCATGAGCAAAGTGAACACAAGAACGGTGTGTTGATTGTTTTCATTTCATCATTTTCATCTCATCTTTTACATCTGCAGTCTGTTTGTGTCCTCCAGCTCAGATTTTCAGGAGAACGGAGACCCAAAGAAAGAGGACACCGCGGGAGCAGAGGAGTCCACAGTGGAGCCAGACCGCGTTCGCTGGCCTCACTCGGTCCAGTGGTTGGACCTTGGCCAGTCGCTGGTCTTTGCTGATCTGTTTAGACAGTACCGCTCCCTGCTCTGGACTCTCTGCGGCAAAGCCTTGTGGCTGCAGATGCTTGCACCACAAGCAGGGAACACCTCGGGAAGCGTCAACCTCCAAGACGACCACAGACGGTTCCAGATCCTGCACCGGATCAGTCAAGCCTCAAAGTCCGGTAAGAAGATTAAATCCGAGCTTCCGTACAGAATATCTAATTCAGCGGATCACTTCCTTCTACACCGTGTCCAGTGTTCTGTGTGTGCGCTTTTATTTTATGAACACTCTGGAATGAAATCCACTGTCACTCACTGTCCTGTCCATATGTCAGCTCTGGGTTTTTGTGCTGTCTGTTGCAGATCTGGTTCCAAAGGAGTGCAGAGCCATGCTGGAGGATTTCAGTCTCAATCTCTTAGTCCTTACAGCACATGCTCAGTGGGACCATGGTTAGTACACACACACACACACACACACACACACACACACACAATCATTACACCTGGAAGTGGACGTCAGGTTTTCATTAAAGGTGTTCTAGAAATGAACCTCAGCCTACAGATTTATGGACCTGTCTCTGATGCATTATTCTGAGATGCTATCTCTCACACTGTCTGTCTGTCTGTCTGTCTTCAGTGTTGTGCAGAAGTTTAGGTTCAGCTCTGAAAGACAAGTGTCTCACAGATGGGACGCCATCGTCATCGAACCAAGATGGAAGCGTGGTGATTTCAGTGACCATGGAGCACTTCCTGCTGCTGTCCCCTCCTCTCGTCTCATCCCTGTGCTGCCATCACTCAAACAGCAGGGCCTCAGGTATGTGTGTGTGTGTGTGTGTGTGTGCTCCTCTTCATTTGCTGTGTGTTGCCCGGTCTGGAGCAAACAGCTGCTGTTGACAGTGAAGCTAAATCCACTCGCTCTGTGTGTGTAGCACTTAGCTCCACACAGGCTTGTTGTTGGGGGAGGGACAGTTTGTAAAAGTTCTGGGTCATCTTGTCTAGAAAGGTGCTAAATAAAGAAATAAACTTACTGAAGTAACTTGTGCATTTTAAGTGTTCAGCCCATCTCTCCCTCTCCCTGTCTCCCCAGGGCCTTTTAGCCTCCCCCCTGCCAGGCTCACTCTCCAGAGACGGACTCTTAGCTTGGCGTTGGCCACAGTGCAGCTGTCCACAGTCTGGGTCATGTCCAAGGCTTACCAGTTCCTCTCATCATGGAGCCTCAACAAGTTCCTGCTTATCACACAGGGGGACCTCAAAGTACGTGTCTTATGTACGTCTGCCAGAGGACCCATCATGTATTGAATCTAATTAGCGAATCTAATTTAGCGAAGTGTGTTTGTGTCGTGTTTCTTTCTTTGTCTCTGCAGGCGATGAGAGAGTCATTAGAGACGATGGTGCATCAGACTAAGCCGCTGATGGTGAACTCAGACGGTGACCATCATTCAGCTCTTCATCACCACGGCCAGCGTCTGCTGAGGCGGCAACTGGAAGCACTTGACAGAACTGTGTCTGAGCTGCAGGTGACTCTCTCCGATTCATTCTGCCAGTCTCACAGCCACATTAACCTCCACCACCACCACCACCACCACCACCACCTCTGGTGCCTCCATTTTTATTTGCAAAAGCAGTGAACGCCGTGCTTAGCTTTGTTGTCAGGATGGTATTCCATTAATCAGGATGATGTGGATTAGAGAACAAGAACAGCAACACATCAGATGTGTTTGTCAGATTACACGCAGCTGATCAGAGGCGGATATAATGGAGTCTCCTCCTCTGTGAGCAGGAGAGTGTAGCTGTCATCTGATCCTGATATCGCTTGCTCTGTGTCCATCAGTCCTTCTCCTCTCTGGTGCTGAAGATCTTCTCCAGTGACTGCAAGAGGATGTCAGGGGAGATCTTTGAACAGACCATGCCTTCATCTGTACACTGGAGACCCAGCCACAGGACAGGTACTGAATTCTGGATTCAGTTATTAATGTGCAGTCTGGGACATAAACTCACACAACACACACTGAAAGTAAGACAGAGTAAGTGATCCCTCTGCTTTTACCTGAAAACATTTGTCTTAAAGTATGTTCAGATCTTCATCTAAGTTACAATCACGAACAAACACAATCTATTTAACCTAGTCACACAGAAATCGTTGTCTTGTTCTCGTCCACCTTGAAAGTGTCATTCAGACATTCACAGTGTAGGTTGGAAAAAGTCTGTGAACCCTGAGGCTAATGACATCAACAAAGGCTAACTGGAGTCCAGTCAGTGAAACCAGAGTGGAGGTGTGTGTGTTAGAGCTACTCTGACTCAGAAAACACTCTATGTCTGATGGTATCTGGAAGAACCTGGCGTCACCTGGTCCAGAACTCGTCCTGAACATGGGGATGAGAGTAGCTAGCTTTAGGAAAAAAGCTTAGGGCTGGTTATTGGTCTTCTGTGGTGTCTTCTCTGGAGTTCCCAGTGTCAGTACTGTTCCGAATTGTTGACATATTTTGAAATGAGTTACGGGGTCAGAAATTTCAGTTAATCTCCATGGAAACACATGACGTCCCATCTCGTAGCTCACTTCATCTCTTCACGGTCCATCAGCCTCGGAGACTTGGCGTAACTATATATAGGACAAAAGGATTTTCTTTCAGTAAGCACACGTCTCGGGGAAGGGAAGCACCTTGTACTGAAGGAAATAGATTTTGAGAAGTGATTTCTGTCAGTCAAATATCAGAAGTCATGATTTCTTGATTCAGTAGATCTCTGATCTCTGCTTCAGAGGACACACAACAACAACTGTGAACAGAATGAACAAAAGACGCAAGAACTTAATATTATTTCTTTTTGTTTTCTGATTGTGCATTTCTCCGACGCCGCACAGGTTTTCCCAGCAGTCCCAGTGAGTACGCATCTCTGGCAGCTCAGACTGTGATCGGTCAGGTTTTAGAGAGCGTGGCACCGCTGTCCGACGACGCCCGTGTCCAAGCCCTGAGTATAACAATGACAGCTTTCTTGGAGGCGTGGATGGAACACATCCTGAAACAGAAGATCAAATTCAGGTATGTTTTTACGGCTACCACAGTGTTCTCCACCAAATCCATGACCCATGGAGTGAGCCTCTCCTGTAGCGTGTGCATGTAAGCGTGTGCATGTGCGACGTTGTTGAGTCTCTGAGCAGTGTTGTGCTGTTGTTGTTGTTCCTCCTCAGTGTGCAGGGAGCCCTCCAGCTGAAGCAGGACTTTGATTCTATCAGGGAACTGATCCAGTCGGACAAGTACGGCCTGTCAGCTGAACTCCACCAACGACTGCTCAGCCTTCGGTATCACATCCCGCCTTGTAACTAACCAGTGTTTCCCCAAGAATATTTTTCAGCAGCGGTGCTGTTGTTTTCTGGTATTTCCACCTGTTCTGTGTAGAAACATCTTAAAATGACCTTTGACCTTTTCATGGTCGCCCTGTCATGTTTGTTGGGCGTTTTTGACACTCAGATTATTGATTACTGATTTTATATGATTATTAATTCTTTATGTCGGTGCTGTTCTGTGTCTGAAATTCAAGTGTGAATGCACAAGTGAAACTTTAAACAAACCCTCGTTAGAAAGTTTCAAATCAATCAGGTTGATTGATATGTTTGGTGAGCAGTCCTTCTCTCTGTCTTGCAGGGTCTTTCAACAAGTGGACTCAGCTGTGGTGTGTCTGCTCCAGCAGCCACAGGCCAAACCGTACCTGCAGTCCAGAGCCTGGGAGCCTTTCACACGCTGTTGTGAGTGAATGAATGAAACCTGATACAACTCTAGTTTGGGTTTAGTTTCTTTTCCCATGTTGCATTTCTCTGTCACGGCACCAGCTTCCTCCAGGATGAACCCTGGTGTCCACCATGCACAGCTTGCCATCGTGTTCAGTGAGTCAGTGACCTCTGTGTGTCACTCTGTCAGGTCCAGCCACCAGAAGCAGAGGCAGCACTGATGCAGCAGTGGGGAGCAGTATAACCAACCTGAGGTGTATGGAGGACGAAGACCTGACTCAGACTGATCCCTCTGTTGTGACCACTGAGCTCCCTCCGGTGGACCCATCCACCCCCAGAGAACCCTACCTCGCTCCAAGGTACATTCTTAGAGATTCGTGTATGGAGGCAGTGATGGTGGGAGACAGGTAGTGCCTTCGATGCCTGTCCCTCCCCTTAAAGAATCTCCTGGTGTTCTGTGAATTGTTTTACTGGATAAAAAGCAGGGACTCAGCAGTAAGACCTGTGCACTCTTGTGTGTTTTGTTTCCCAGTCTGGCTCTGGGTGCTGCTCAGCAGGAGTGGTTGGACCTGAGGATCCACAGCAGCACTCGTCGTTGGAGGCTGCCGGGACTGCAGTGTCTCTCTAAGTCTGAACCCTGAGCACACACACACACACACTTCACAGCAGTCTCTCTGCTTTACAGGAAATATCCAGTAAAAACACCAAAACACTTTATTTTTGTTGTACTTTATTTATATGTATATTTTTGCTAATGAGAACAACTTCAGAACAATGTAAAAATGTATTTATTAATGAATCTAAAAAAAAAAAAAAGGTTGTTTGCCTCAAACATATTTTCATATTCCTGAATTAAATGCGTTTTTATTCATAAACTTTCGTGACTTTGTTTATTCTGCACACACACACACAATGGCTTAATCATACGACACAACAACCTGCCATACTTCCATCCTGTCCTCCTTTCTATCATGGCTAAGATTCCTCTGCTCGGTGGCCCCCTGAGCAAAGATGAAAATAAAATCTCCTACAAATAGAACGTAGCAGCATTTGGTGAATGAAAGCCACAGATGAAGTCAGAGAATAGTTTAAGACTCATTTTCCCTGGTCATCCTGGTTTTATCTTTCACTGTACACTGCCACAGATAATGTCCATTCATCGTATGCTAATGGAGAGAGGGACAGAGTGGGAATAAAAATGGGGCCTGGGACTTTTGGTTGACACTTGTGCACCAAAACCACTACGACTGCAACTCTGCAGCCAGCGTTTGAATGAGGATGTGGCTTTAACATGTCAACACTGGTCAGATTTGACAGGGGCCCACAGAAAACCATGAGTCCAACCGCCATGTTTAATAGCCTGAGCTACGTGGACAATGGTAAACTGAAGCTTCATTTGGTTGTAGGGTGATTTGCGGGACGCTAATTATATTTTTGTGATTCATTTATAAGTTGAGAGTCAGCAGAGGAGAAAGGCGGTGTCATTGTTATACCCTGACTATCAGTAGTTATTCCAGAGGTCAAGCCGTGGACACACAGAAAGACATGTACCAGTCAGACATCTCTGTGTTTTTTATCAGACAAGCAGCTCTGGGTTCAGCGGGGCCTACGCTCCGGAGCGAGGGGGGGGCGCTAATGCACCTCATACGACGCTGGGTGCCAGTCGCTGATACCAACCAAGAAGAAGAAGAAGAAGAAAAGCAGGAAGCAGCTGACGAAGAAACGTATCAGGAAGAGGAGTATGATAAACAGCCATGGCCGCACGGTGGTAGCGGACTGAAAGCAGTATGGAGAGCCCGGAGTTAAGTTTTACGTTGGCCTACATCGTCTTCTGTTTGTGCTTCGTGTTTACGCCCAATGAGTTCCGCTCGGCCGGCCTGACCATCCAGAACCTGTTTTCGTCCTGGCTGGGGAGCGAGGATGTGGGGTTCGTGCAGTACCACGTCCGGAGGACCAGCGTCACCGTGCTGGTCCACTCTGTGCTGCCTTTAGGTAACACCTGACACTCGGAGACACACACAAGGACCAGGGTTCGTGACACAGTGTTAAGAGTCTGCACCTCCTCATATAACACACTATTTCTGCATTTTTATTCAATTCTAACTAGTCAGTTAATCGACTAATCGTACAAAACATACATTTACACATGGGTCATCTTTTTGCCAGTTGGAGTATTAATATGATCCACAGGTCATATCCAGCTGACTGAGCTCAGTCCAGCAGCCAGCGACCTCATCCACACACTCTTTGTTACCTTTCAGACCCAGTATGTCCAAAGTACGGAGAAGACAACAGTGAAAGTCCTCACATGATGTGCTTCTGATCGGGTTGTTGGGTTGCTGTTGTCCATATCGTGCTTTTTTTTTTTTTTTTTTGCTTATGTCCGTGTTGTTGTTCATCTCTCCAGGTTACTACATGGGGATGTGTATCGCTGCTCCAGAGAAAAACCTGGGATACATTCACCAGGTCAGCCTGTCTCTCTCTGTCTGTACATACTGGACACTGCATAACTTCCCACAATACAGATTAGGTCCATTTTGTAATGATGTGGTTAATGAGATTTGTTGTGGAGTGTAGCAATGCCTCAACAAGTTGTTCTGTCTTTGTCTTGCATGTCCATGTCCCGTGGACAGCAGTTACTAAAAGGTCTCGGCGGTGTTGTCATGCTGTGTTTCACCAGGTGAGTGACAGCTGGAGAGCATTTCTCGTCCTCTCTCTCTGCCTCCAATTGGCCAGCTGGACCCTCGTCATCTACTGGTCCCGGCATCACTGGCACAACCACCCAATCAGCCGGTCCCTGCAAGCCCACGTGCAGCCGCCTCACTCCAGCTGGGGCCAAGTGGCAGCCAACATCAACACTGAGTTCCGACGCATTGATAAGTTTGCAACAGGGGCACCAGGAGCCAGAGTTATTGTTACTGACACCTGGGTGTTAAAAGTGAGTAAAACTCTCCAGGTTACGATCTGCGGGTCTCATTTATACGGCCCATGAACTACTTTAAAATTAAAGCTGGATATATTAAAATGCAGTTCTTATTGTGAACACTAGGTGTCATTATGACCGTGTGTAGAATGCCATCAGTGGAGTCAATCTCCTGTGGGAGAAACGGTGTAAAGTTACAGCAACCCATGGTGCTCTGGCCATGACAGGTGAGTGAAGACACCTGGGGCGGCTCTCCCGGTCCACAGTGGTGACTATCTACCCACAGTGATCCAGACAAACCGCAAACCTGTGCATCACTGTCAGCTTTTAGGTCTTAACAGACAGAAGAGAGACAGTGGAAGGAGTCTCCACCCGCAGCTTCTGATGTAATCACATACATGAAGTATGTGAGCAGGCACTTTCCCTGATACTGACCTACGGGATGTACTTCACCTTTGACCTGACCTGACAGGGGATTACTGGGTAGCACTGTCAGGAGTTTGCACCTGTCCTCCTGCTGTTCCTACTGTGTGGGTTACATTTGTGTCATTGTGTATCAGCCTCATGATGGAGACTTTGACCCAGAACAGATATGTGGAAGAACCACGTTCAAAGAAAGGTCTAAAGTAAAAAAAAAAAAAATGTAACCATGTAAACCAATGTAAACCCACAAAGAAGAACCACCAATGCTGCACATCTCCTCACTTCTTTGGAACGTTTCATTGTGTTGGTGCATGAATGTGAGTGAATATTGGACTGTGTGTCTCCAGGTGACCACCTATCACGTCTACATGGCCTTACAGAGAGACTGTCACGTGACAGTGACGGAGTCCAGGCAGCACCAGCTGAATCCAGACTCTGCCTCACCTGCACAGATCTTGACCCTAAGGGTGGAGAGCATCAACCCTGCTGTCAGACCCTTTGACATCAGGTGTGTTTCTAGAAGCTCAAGACCAAAATTGGTCCTGAGGTCTCAGGACAAAACAGTTTATGTAATGACAACAACAACAGGTCCCTTTTCTACTGTTTGCAGACTCAACTCGACAGAATATGCTGAGCTCAGGGAGAAGCTGCGTGCTCCCATCAGAAACTCTGCTAATGTAGTGATCCACCAAACCATCAGCGAACTCTTCCTGGAAACATTCAGAGCTCAGGTGGACCTCAATCAGCCGTACAGGCTCCCCAGTGGACAGGTACACTTCTGTTGATGCAGCTGCTGTGCTCAAATGCTCTGATCACAGTTCATCTTAAAACACGTTCTCTGTCCATACACAGGAGCTGGAGCCCTGTATCGGCTGTATGCAGGTTCCAGCAAACACCAAGCTGGTCAGACTGTGCCACACAGAGGGTGAGTGTGTGTGTGTGTGTGTGTGTGTGTGTGTGTGTGTGAGCACATGTGTACATGTGTGTTTGTGCTTTGGTTAATGTGACCGTGTCTCTTGCACACTGCTGTGTGTGTGTTTTACAGGAGCTGATAACGAGTCCGACTGCCAGCAGTGTTTCTGCAGACCCATGTGGTGTCTGTCCTGTCTGGGTCGATGGTTCGCCAGCCGCCAGGATCAGCAAAGACCTGAGACCTGGTTGTCCAGCAAAGTCCCCTGCCCCACCTGTAGAGCCACGTTCTGTATACTGGATGTCTGTGTGGTTCGCTGACAGGACTCGCACACAGATCCAAACAGACTTTTTCCTCCAAAAAAAAAAAAAAAAACTTTCATCAGCAGACCTGTGGAAGAGAAGGAGTGGACAGGACTGGTCTGGACTCTATTATGTATCTGTTATGATCATTTAGAGTAAGGATAGAACACTATAAATATTTGGTATGAAGTGCAATGAGCAGTGTGACTCTTTGTTTTACCCACAGTCAGATCAGAGGATTGAACTTACATCTGTCCCGTTGTTTGTTCTTTCAGAACATTTTCTTAATGTTTTAATATTGTTTTGCAAAAGCACAATTGATTTTGTATTTAAGTTCATTTTCCTCTTTCATGTTATCCTCCAACCACATGAAATGGATAATGAAATGGAAACAAAAAAGAAAACCAAATGGCAGCATGGACGACAACCTGCTACTGATAGATGAAGGGCATAACAGAAAGCGTTAGAGGTAAAGGTCAGCTGAGCACTGGGTTAGAGGATGCAGGGGGGACAGATCAGTGCCAGCTTCACTCTTGTCATTTACACCTCTGAGGAAACATTTAGAGATGACCGCCTACAAGAAAGCAGCAGCTGCAGTTAGTGAGCTAAAGCCACTCTTTTCTGAGGGATGCATATTAAAAATCTAACACTGTAGATGAACAATGTGTTCGGTAGGAGTGAGAGTGGAGTATTATCATTCATTTAAGTATCTTTCTCTTTAATGCAAACTCATACTCTTTAGCAGCTTAATAAGTTCAGGCTAGTTACTCCAGTTTCCTCCTGTAAAGTTCCCATAGACGTCAACATGTTTTAACTGCCAACGACAAACCAAACATGACAGAGAATTGTTTGCTTCGCAATGGATTTCAAGAATAAAACGTGAACCTCTGGTTTTTAAATTCAGTAGGAGATGCCCACATTTCATGCATGAACAGCAGAACAAATGATGTGTAGAGCAATGTTGGTGCAGTAGTGTGTGTGTGTGTCTGTTCTTCATGTAGTTTACTGCCCTCATGTGGCCTCAGTACGCTCCTGTCTCTGGAGGCTGGGTTGACTATCTGCAGTCACATCTATCATTTCTATCATTTTGCCGATGACGTGTGCTTCAGTAGCAGATTGATTTATCATCTCGGAGCTGAATGAGTTGTTACTGCCCAGGTCCACCTCACAATTATAAGATAACTTAGTATGTGTGGACTGTTTTTAGTTACACCATTTTAATATTTCATATTTATTCAATTTAGGTATTTACAGTTAAACATGGAACATAAATCCCAGAAACAAATTGTTGTGGTGGGTAAATACAGGTTACCCAAAAAGTGTTTCAGATATTTGTCCTCTGAACTGCAAACTTCATACGGTTACTGTCCGTTCAAAGAAATAATCCGAATGCTTCTTCAGCCAGGAAGGAGGTCAGAAAGGTGAGGATGTGCAGGCAGAGAGCAGCAGGATGCAGGAGAGAGAGACTTTCAGCACAGGAAAGACAGGCAGCACAAAGCATGAGACAGGACAGGCCCTGAATGTAGGAGGGAGTTGTTACTGCTGCTGTCACACACAAGTCTGTGTTTGTCCGGTCCAGTTTTCTCCTTTATGTTAAACTGGTTGTAATGTCGCTGCGCTCTGTCACAGAACTTCAGAAGTCAAGTCAGTCTTATTTATATAGCGCCAAAGCAGAAGTTATGATGTTATTTACAGAGACCCAACACTTCCCCCAAGAGCAGCATTTGGTCTTGGACAGGAAAAATTCCCCCTAACAGGTAGAAACCTTGAACAGAATCCAGCTCATGGTGGACAGAGAGAGAGGGAGAGATAATAATACAAACAACCCTGCGGGAAATCGTCTGTGTGTTATTCTGCTTTTGTGTGAATTATTGTGCTATTGTGTGTCTGTGTGTGTGTGTGCATCTGTGTGAGTGATTTATTGTATTGTGCATAGAAGTGAATGACTAAGCCATATTAGCAAATTTATACTGTATTCTATTTCCCACAGTCCTTACAGCTGCTGAGCATGTACGTCTAGAGCTGTCAATGTTAATAAGTTGCCAATAAATGGATTTTGGTTCTCCACCAGATAAGTGGTGTAAGTGTCCACTGGAGACGTCTTCCTGATGAATTCAAGAGCCAGATGAAAGGACAAAGGAAGATCACCCTGGAGGAGGAGTGTACGGTAAGATAAGGAATTTCTGCACTACCTGGCAAACTACAAATGGAAAATGAAAGTTTTGATAGATGAAACAGCACTGATCTATAAAATCGACAGAGTGTAATCATTATACTCAGAAGATTTTACCTACATTTTTACTGTGTGTTAAACTGGAATCATCACAACGGTGACATCTGTAGATCAAATGCTTTGTAAGAAAAAAAACTTCAGTGACATCAACTACATGAGACAGTTTTGAATGCATTAAAATGCTCATCAAGACGTATTGTTTTGTAGTGCAAAAGAAACAGACAGTAATGGTTCACCTTTAATAGCAACATGGTGGATTTAGAGGAAAAACCGGCCTCTCACAATGGACTCTGAGACAAACAACTAAACCTGGACGATACATGTTTCCATGGTGATGTTTGGCCCACCTAACATCTAAAACCACAGTGTCAGTCTCACAGCTCCACTCCATCAAATTTAAACACGTCTTTAAATACATGTGGGGGTATTGCACCATAAAGGTTTTGGTAGCAGCCTCGTTTGGTAAACTAATGTACTTGGCCATCAAATGATGTCTAAGAATCTTGGAAACAGCGTGAATATTTCTGAGGACTTCACATGAAAGGTGCAGATAGATGCAGGTCTGCTTCATCAGTGCAATGGCCTCGCCACACAGACTGCCCGTGGTTAGCCACGTTTCCTCTCTGAAGGGAACTCCTTCAGCGTTTGGAGCGACTGTAACAATGGTGGAACTTTTACCTGTTACTGGATTTGTCTGCTCTAAACAGCGGTGTTTACCTGTCCTATTAACCTGCATTGTTAGCTGCTGCTGTGCATGAAAGCTCAGAGGTGGGTGTAATGGCGTTTCAAATATCCAATTTGATGGTATCTTGACAATTAAGTAGCATGTATGCTAGTATGTTTAACCTTAAATGACAGATTGTGTATTTGTCAGCATGTAGACTATACCGTAGTATCAACTGCAGCAAATGTGTATACTGTAAGGCAAATAATATCAAATAGATAAAATATTTTTAAAAAAAAGTTTTGTGTGTATATATACATATTTATAAATAATTAAGGTTTGTTTGCTGATAAAAAGGAATAAAAGCTCCCTCTGCTCTTTTTTCAAGAGCCCATATTACTTACAGATTCTCAGGCTGCCCAGTGCATGCTGGGATAGCTGCCTGAATCTTACATAGCAATAAGTAAGTATAAGAAGCTGCTGTATGACTGCATGCAAAGTCTATCTTCCTATCTATCTATTGACAGAGGCTCAGAGTAGAAGGTGGTCTCCACCCCACACTACGGAGGTCGTCTCATGACAATTAGGCCCCTGTGCTGCAGTTCACAGCCCATCTCTCAGTTCTAATTATGTCATTTATCATTGCCATGTGTAACACTTTCTCTATAGTTTTTCAGAAACTTTATTGGAACAGTGTATTGTCCATTTTCTTGTACTATGCTGAAAATTAAACATGCACTTAATACATCTTTTAATCACAGTCAACCTAAGTCTTGAGGAAAAAAACACTTTTTTTTTTAAAATTTAGGTAGAGCCCCAAGCCCCACAGCGGGGCATGAAGCAGCACCGGAAGGGTTATGTTAAAACTGAGAAGAACCTGGCAGCTCACGACTTTAGGTCATCTTTAGGTCAAAGTAGGCACTCAGATGGCTTTTTAGATACTTTACAACAGCATCTTCAAGAGATGTGTTTTTGATGTTATTAATAATAATAATAATAATACATCAAATTTGTATAGCGCTTTTCCGGGTGTTCAAAGACGCTGGACAATGGAAGCAACAACAACAAAAAAAAAACAGAGCAGTAAACAACAAATGATAACATTAACAGAAGTGACAAATGGTGGAGAGATGACGTGGTTGAGGGGAATGCCAGAAGAAACAGGTGGGTTTTGAGCTGGGATTTGAAGGTCGGTAATGAGTCTGAGTTTCTGATTTGCTGAGGGAGAGAGTTCCAGAGGGTTGGGGCGGCAGCGGTGAAGGCTCGGTCCCCCAAGGTTCGGTGCTTGGTTCTGATGATTGGGATCAGGGTGTTGGAGTCAGATGATCGGAGACGGCGGGTGGGGGAATGGCAATGGAGGAGATCAGTAAGGTTGGGGGGGGGGCAAGGTTATTTAGAGCTTTGTAGGTGATGAGGAGGAGTTTATATCGGATACGGTATTGAACAGGGAGCCAGTGGAGCTGTTTGAGAACGGGGGTGATGTGGTCTCTGGAGCGAGTGTGGGTGAGCAACCGGGCAGCTGAGTTCTGTATGTATTGAAGTTTATGAAGGTCGGTAGAGGGAAGTCCGTAAAGAATGCTATTGCAGTAGTCAAGTCTGGAGATTATGAAAGCATGGATGAGTATTTCTGCAGCGGAGTGAGAGAGGGAGGGACGAAGACGGGCAATGTTGCGTAGGTGGAAGAAGGATGTCCTGGTGATGTTGCTAATGTGGGATTTGAAGGTGAGGGTGGGGTCCATTGTGATGCCGAGGTTTCGTACTGAGGGGGAAGGGGTGACATTGTGACCGTCGATAAGGAGGGAGAAGTCCTGGGCAGAGTTAGGCAGTTTGTGATGGTGGAGAGGATGACTGGGGTGATGGATTTGGTGGAAATTTAGAGTTGTGTGTCATCAGCGTAGCAGTGAAAGTGGAGTCCGTGGTGGCGTATAATGTGTCCGAGAGGTAGCATGTAGAGGATGAAGAGGAGGGGGCCGAGCACCGAGCCTTGGGGTACTCCATGAGTGACTGGGGTGGTACGGGATTTACAGCTATTGATGGAAATGTAGTGGTGACGATCCGAGAGATAGGAAGTGAACCAGGAGAGTGCTGAACCAGTGATGCCAAGAGATGATGTCAAAGATGATGGTGTCAAAGGTTATACGCAAGCTCATCTGATGGAGAAGGCAATTCCCCCCTGTCCCAAGACTCAGAGAATGTTTCAGCAGTTTTGTTGCTTGAAGCACCCACCGCTGTGATCACAGGACTGCTGGAGCTTTAACGGTGGGAAGCTTCATCAGGAGGTGATGCACAAGCTGGGTGTGCTGACGTCAGACTGTTGCTGGCTTTAGGGAACTGTGGCCTGGTCGTGTTTTTCACTGGTATTTTCAGCTTGTCTATGAACAGGTCTGTGATGTCAGCCAGTGCACCACACACTTGCTCACCATGACTTGAAGTTATTGATGGCTCCCGTCCCATCCAGAGAAACACCTGCTGCAGGAACTTTGCCACTGCATCCTCTGTCATGGCATACTGAACGAGAAAGGTGTTGCTTAGGGGGGTCCATTGTGATGCCGAGGTTTCGTACTGAGGGGGAAGGGGTGACATTGTGACCGTCGATAAGGAGGGAGAAGTCCTGGGCAGAGGGAAGGAGAGCTTTGGGTCCAATGATGATGAGTTCTGTTTTATTGCTGTTGAGTTTTAGAAAGTTGTTGTCCATCCATTTTTTGATGTCAGTTAGGCAGTTTGTGATGGTGGAGAGGATGACTGGGGTGATGGATTTGGTGGAAATTTAGAGTTGTGTGTCATCAGCGTAGCAGTGAAAGTGGAGTCCGTGGTGGCGTATAATGTGTCCGAGAGGTAGCATGTAGAGGATGAAGAGGAGGGGGCCGAGCACCGAGCCTTGGGGTACTCCATGAGTGACTGGGGTGGTACGGGATTTACAGCTATTGATGGAAATGTAGTGGTGACGATCCGAGAGATAGGAAGTGAACCAGGAGAGTGCTGAACCAGTGATGCCAAGAGATGATGTCAAAGATGATGGTGTCAAAAGCGGCACTGAGATCAAGGAGGAGGAGGATGCTGAGGGAACCAGAGTCGGCGGCGTTGGTGACTTTGAGAAGAGCAGCCTCTAGTAGTTTCTCCAGAGAGCCAAACTCCTGTTGAAGTTCTTTCATCACAGACTTGATAATTTCCTTCTTGTTCTTCAAGATTTTTGTGACCTGAATGTAATAGGGGTCATACTCGTCCATTACTTCCTTTGACATTCGCTTGATGATATTTATATATGTTATATGAGAAAAGTGAGTTTTGTCACTCGTCTTGGATTTCTTAGAAATCCTCAGGAAAAGAGCAGTGATGAGGTTATACGCAAGCTCATCTGATGGAGAAGGCAATTCCCCCCTGTCCCAAGACTCAGAGAATGTTTCAGCAGTTTTGTCGTGAAGCACCCACCGCTGTGATCACAGGACTGCTGGAGCTTTAACGGTGGGAAGCTTCATCAGGAGGTGATGCACAAGCTGGGTGTGCTGACGTCAGACTGTTGCTGGCTTTAGGGAACTGTGGCCTGGTCGTGTTTTTCACTGGTATTTTCAGCTTGTCTATGAACAGGTCTGTGATGTCAGCCAGTGCACCACACACTTGCTCACCATGACTTGAAGTTATTGATGGCTCCCGTCCCATCCAGAGAAACACCTGCTGCAGGAACTTTGCCACTGCATCCTCTGTCATGGCATACTGAACGAGAAAGGTGTTGCTTAGTGGCATCCACCTGCCTCACATGTGCAGAGATGTCCAAGAGACGTGTGTTCGCTGGAACCACCTCTCATATGTCCGAGTAACCATCACATGATCATACATGTTACTGACGAGCCTCTCGGAAAACTCTCTGATATCCAAACTTGATTTAATGTCTTCCAGATTGATATGAGTTCTCAAGCTGTTTCACTAACTTAAACAAGCTTTTAACTACAGAGTTTGTCCTCAGTAACAAATTTGCACTGTTTTTTCACCACTGATGTTCTCCCAGTCCGATTGGCGCTATCAGGTGTAGGACTGGGGGAATCTGGGACACAATCAGTCATCATGTTTTCAGAATCCAGTTTCAGAATAACAGGAACTCTTGCTTTCAAAAACGTGCTGCGCAGCACTGCTAGCATTTTTTCAATTAGTTTTTTGGCAAAACTGAAAAACCGTGTTCCCTGGTTGGCCTTGGAGGTGGCTTTTGTAGGTATGGAATGTCTTCTGGAAAAGTCTTGCACCTCACTAGCAACTGACGTCGTGGTAAAATAACATCTCGAGTACACTTTGTCAAAAGAAAAACAACGTAAGTCAACATGAATTAATGTGATGGTGTACGATGCAGTTTCCTTGGCATTTTGAGCAAAGACGTCAGGTTTGGGAGGTTGGGGACGGCCGTTTATGGGGGGTAGCGAACAGCCTGAGCTTGGTGGGGTACATTGAGCATGTTGGACAAATGGGGAAGGTTTGCAGGATCTAACTCTTGTGGAGTAGCCACAGCTTTAGTGGCTGAGGGAACATCCAGCTTAAACATTAAATACTTAATCTTTCCCTCTCAAACCTATCTTTTACACTCTGAGAGCTTGGATTTGGGGTGGACTCCAAATAGATTGGGCTCAAAACATCTGCCTATATATGTGCAAACCTGAGTCACCATTTTATTGATGGCTGACCCTGGAATGCAGCTGGAAACCTAGTATGTGGCCTGTAGTGGTAATGTCATGTAGTAGGCTTTAGAAAGATGGTATAAGACAGAGTCTTTCTTTACCACTACCGACTCGACAAGTTTTGCCAGCTCTCTCTCTTTACATGCGGCACCTGAAGAACACAAGCAAGACTTTGAGAGAAGCAGTCTCTCAGACATAGGGCCTCCATTGCCCTTGTGATATCCTCTCGAGAAACTCCAAAGAAGCCTTCTTCATACAAAGCCTGGAGTCCTCTTATTACAAATATGGAAAGGGTTTGAACAATTTCAATTAATATGTCGGCCAGGTGTGGCTGGTGCTTCCATCCCTTTTGTTAACATGCTCCACTGTTTTTCAGAATGTTAATGTGTAGTTATTGGCGTGGAGGATTAACAAGGTCATAGAAAGACTACTGAGGGAAATGGAGTTGACTCTGGAAGGTGCTATCAATATTTGCCAGGTGAGTGATCTGTTCCAGACGGATGTGAGGATGTTCAGCCAGATCGCGGCCGGCGCACAGATGAGGACAGTGCAGCGGACGGACGGAGGAATGTTCAGCAGCAAACGCTGCGGGACGCAGCATAAGCCAAGACAAGATTAAACACCTCCCACAGGTCCAGAGACACACACTCCAAGTGAACCTGTATTGAGAAGATGTACGCGTAAGATTAGAAAACCTGACAGGCTCAATCTGTCATTAAGAGACTGGAATAACTAACTTAAGGTGTTAGTGACAAATTTAAAGCTAACATAATAGCTTTACAACAATCATTTGGATGGCGCCTCAGCATCACGACATGGAGAAGTATTCATCATAAGTTAAGTTGCACAGGCAAAGCAAGTCTGTCAAACTGCTGAACGAAGCGCCTGGATCCATAAGCAGATCTCTGAGCTGCTGGAGCTTTTTTTTTGGCCAATTTTTGCTGTTTAACGAGGGACTTCTTTTGCTCTGACCTTTTTTTTTTGGCGGGTATCATTAGTGGGGGGCCTGGTGATGTTGTATCCATCGGAAGTTTTGGAAAGCCGAACCTGCAGGTAACATTTCCCTTCTTACTGGACTTTGAATGTTTCCTGCTGTGCACCTGGACCTCTGACACCCTAGGACTTCACACGTTTCCCCTATGAAAATATTGATAAATATTTTAATTTATACTGCAATAGCAGTGTATTAAAAAAATCTTGTTTACATGTGAGTCAAAGGCACATAAAAGGTTTTTCTTTTTTTTTTACTATTATAGGATTAAAGATGAAAAATAGTTTTTAATGCATTTCAGTTAAAATCAATCACACTCTGCCTCAAACAGAAAAACCTTATGAAGCCCACGATAGACCTGAATATAAATGTCCTTACTTTTGTAGCTGGGGATCAAGAGGTGGTGAGTCCGTCATCGACGATCCAGGGCCAGCTGGTTGATGAGGGAAATGGTGTCCTGACGGTCTTTAATAAGAGATAACACCAATTAATATTTAGATATGAGGCAACACAATACACCAAGTTGATACAAGGAAAGTTTCCCAAATGTATTTCAATAACTCACTGGTACTTGTGTCCTGCAGAGAAAGCATTGTGTGTTCTGTGTGAGATTTTGTCTGTTCTGGCAGAAAGTAACATACGTTGGTCACTGAAGTTTGGGTGTGGGGGGTTTGGGTGGGGGGTTGTCCGTCCGTGGTCCTGGACCGTCTCACCAGAGGAACCGGGCTGGAGGGGGCGTCGTCCTCCAGTCCCCGTGACACCCTGGTTGGAGGTAATCCAACCAGCTGTTGACAGATGATAATATATTAAAATTCAGACAAAGTGGACAGTCTATTTATGTCTCCATGAAGACATCATGTCAACTGTAAACACTGACGGTGTGTGCCAGTTGTGTAACATACATTGTTCACTGGAGACTGGCGGCTGTGGGGGCGTCTCTCCCTGGTCCTGCGACGCCTGGCTGCTGCTGAGGAGGCCACCTGCACGGTCAAATAAAACATGGCACCAGTAACTGTAAGGAACAAGGTGAAACTTTATAATACAGCTGAGAAGAGATGTCACACAATTTACCTTCTTGCGCGCTGGAGGAGACCTGCAGTCCACCACACCACACAGGTGAGAAGGAGACACTTCCTCCATGGCACGAAGAGCCATGCCACCGAACCACTTTGGATTCAGTGGAAGGAAGGACTCCTCCTTCTGTGAAAGACACAAAAAAAACATAAAGACACGTGAACATTTGTCTGGTTAAATACACAAACTTTAAATACTCACCAGTTAAATACTCACCTGCTGCTGAGCCACGCTGGCCTGACCGGAAACCTGTGACTGGTAAAGTTTATATGACATATTTGATTAAACAGATGCTTTTTAATTACAACCGTAAACCCTTTCAGAAAAATGTACTCATAAACACATGTAAACACACAAAACAGTATAATAGAAAAACCTTACTTTGCTGCCCTGACCAACGACCCTCCACTGGAAGGGGTGAGGAGACAGTGGAGCACAACCAGCTTAGGAGGGAATCTCCTAAGTGGCAGTGTAGGTGTGGGAGACACCCGGGGAGGTGGAGGTGGTGTCTCGAGGAACCACTCCGTGGTGCTCCACAGCAACTGCGTGAGGATCCCCATCCCCTCACGGTCAGACAGATGGACCTGCAGACATGACAATACAAATCCATTTACAGACAAAGTTCAACTGTTAAAAAAAGGTAGCTGGTGTTGACTAAATATTTCACATGAACACACAAGAAATGATTAGAATTTTTCTATCACACACAGATATTCTACTTAAGCCATCTCTGCTCCACAGATCCAAGCGCGTAAGGAGGAAGTGCTCCGCCGCAGGGAAGTAACCTCAACCCTAAAAATATTAAAAGGAAAAAAAAAAGTCATTACAACATCCATGTATTTGTGCTTTTTGTTCATTACTACATTTTAAAACAAATTTTCAAGTACATTTCTTTTTCTTCTCTTTATTGAGATGATATTTATTCTTTACACACGCATACGAGCTGCCACGCGGTGGTATTCTTGCCGAAGAGTAATCTTCTTCTAAACTCATCCTCCTTCAGACGGGGGTGGGAAGTCCAGCACAAAGACCTGTACAAAACAAAATTTTAGAAAACAAAACATTTACATTTTCATTCAAAATCACACACGTTACAATAAATACACATCATTTTTTAACAGCTCATACATTTAATCTAATTAATCAATGTACTTCTACTGTTATTAAACTACTAACAATACAACAGACATGAAATAAAGCTTACCTCCGGCCAGCGGCTCCTCACAGCAGTGAGGAAACGTGCAAAGTCGACGGCCGCCTCCTCGATGGTCCTGCTGGCGGTCAGGTTGTTGCTAAGGGCAAGAACACAGACAGCATGAGGGACCGAGGAAGTACGGCATGTAGGACCTCAGTCCGCAGCTCAGCGGCATGGGCCCCAGGGGTTGACATGACCCCAAAAGAATACTTATCTTCTGGCATCATGGTGAAACCGTCAGCAATGGACCTTAGATGTGAGTCCCCGACAATCAGAATGAACTGCAAGAACAGAGAAAATTTCATTAGCATGAAAATCATTAACCCCTCTCAAGATGAACTACTTCCTTCATAAACTGCACAATAATAACAACACCTTCTTGTCAAAAAATCTCCGGTGGGATGACCAACTTGTGGCTCCATCTAGTGAGCTTCGAAATTGGCCACCTCAGCACCCGATGGCGGTAACCGGTACCGCGGCCTGTTTAGTAAAGGACAAAACAGATAAATGTAAAATTGAATGAAGGAAACATTAACAATCCCTCGTTTATACCAGTAAAACAAGTAAAGGAAAGAAAACTCATTTTCAAAAGTTTAATATTGATGATGAATTAATTTACTGATTTTTTTAGGGATAAAACAGGTAGATACTCATGTGCACGAACTTCAGCGTGCGCATCACCCGGGTTCCAGAAAGGCTTCGCTGGGGGTGAAGATCCAACTGCCTGATGACAGATAAAATAATAATAATAATCATAAGCATCTTTCAAAACTCTTTACGTGACTTTACATCTCATAAAATGAACATAGTGAAATCAAACCATGTTAAGATAAAGTCAAACATGTTCCAACAAAATATAACACAAATTTAAAAATACAAACATTTTAAACACAAGAACATGTGTGACTGTAAGCACATTAAACATGTCTCTGTGTGTCTGTATGTGTGTGTGTGTGAGTTGTGATAGGAACGTACGTTGCTGACTGGAGCTCGGGAGCAGGGGGGGTGGGTCTCCCTGGTCCTCTTGGTCCTTGGCCCTCTGGAAGGCTCCTCTCCGGCCCGGGGGGGGGGGGGGGCGTCTGCTGAAACAGTAACATCAAAGACATGGTAGTTAGATACTGAATTCAGCACTTATGAAGAAAGCAATAGATGTAACATTTCTACAGCCATTTTCATGCAGACAGTTGTCACTGCGACACTTATCTACTTATCTACTGTATAAGTACCTCGGGTGGGGGGGTGAGGGTGACAGAAGTCAGCTCCTCCAGGTCAAGCTTCCTCCATCGCTGCTTCGCCGCCGCAGACTTCGTGGACTTCCTTGGCATCCTGCTGACAGAAGGACAAGGACAAAAAAAAGCAAGAGAAATGCTTCTCAAATGTTAAAAGGCTAACCTATCAAACTAATCTAAACCTAACCTAAACTATACCTAATATACCTAACCTAATATATAAAATGAAATGTGAGACAGATATGAGGACAGATTAGAGATAGAGTGTTGAAATACAATGACGTACTGATTGTGTGTGTGGGTGATGTGTTGATAATGTTCTGGGAAGGTTGAGGGCGATGAAACTCCACGAAGACGATGAATCTCACCTGTGAAAGAGCTGGAAACCTTTAATCTTATCAATCTGTACTTCTCATGATGTGTGTGTCTGTGGGCACAGTATTTATTTTATAATTCTACATTATAATTTATAACTATAACAAACTATAATTATAATATTAGATACATTTTTATAATACATGGTATTATGGTAATAGTTTATTCCTCAAGACAAAGAATTACTATAACACTATAAATATACCCCCAGAAACAATGCTAACTTCAGCAAATGTAAGGGATTTTATCAACAGCAAAATGCACATTTATTACCAAATGCAAAAATAGTCGTGTATGAAATGCTTCATTTTCTATTTAATCAAGGTAGACTGCAAAACTTTATAAAAAATTAAAGAATGATATTTTTCAAACTCCAGAAAAAACATTTAATCGCAGTTTATCACAGACAAACAAATATAAGGACAAAGGTGTTTTTCCCTGGTCAAAGGGAAGTATTGAATACTACAGTCACACACTAAACAACAAATCATGAGGCAGTAATGTCTAGCTTCAATAAGCTTACTTTTAGCACAGTTAGCTTTTCGCTGAGCGTAATGTTTTTCTATAGAAAAAGCAAAGTCACCGCTGTTGGCTTATAGCGCCACTCCGAGGAGCGGAGCTATCAGCGGTGACTTTTATGTCACCGTTGTACCACAGCCCAGTACCGCCGTTAGCTGATAGCTAGGCGTAATGTTCTTATATATAGCAACAGACCGACCACAAATAATTAAATTCATTAACCGAAATCACGATATAGTAATTTCTAGCGTAATCTCACGTTCATTAACGATTTCAGTACGCTAATGTATATCAGACATAAAACTCACCGCTATTGGCTTTGAGTACGACTGCTAGCCGCAAAGAGGAGCTCCGGCTCTATCAGCGGTGCTAACGGCTAACAGAGCTGCTCGGCTCCATCAGCTTTTATACCAAGGCGAAATAAAATGCACACTCAGCTGTCCAATCAGAGTCCTCCTGTGTCTCATCCGATGTGATTTTTCAAATCAGATTGGCTGATATCTGTGCACTTGACACAGACACGTATTTAATTAATTATTTATATTATTATTATTATATTATTGTATTATAATTTCGTATATTATTAAAACATTAATATCAATTTTACCACATGATTATTGGCATTAATCAATTAATATATTAATAATAATAATATATGAATATTAACAATATTAAATCACACTTAAGGCCCTTTTAGGTATATATATATATATACTATATCATTACCTCCAGTCCTCATCACGTAGGGGAGAGTGGGGTGATTTGTGCCGCGTTTGTGCCCCTATACCCCTATAGCTCTGGTATAGTTCTAATTGCAAAGACAGAGAGACATAGAGTTATTCCAGAGAGAGAGAGCCACCACTATGCCTGCTCTTGCACTCACGGTTGCCATGTTAGCAATGCACCACTAACAATAATGTGGATGCAAAGCAATACACCACTAATGAGACTAGCAGTAGGTGGCCCACAGCTGCAGGTTCCAGAGTCTACAGCTCTGGAACCTGCAGTGTGACAACAGAAGAGAAGAGAGGAGAGAAAGAACAGAACTATAGGAAAGAGAAGAAGCTGAGTTAATAACTTATTAATGGAATATGAATGAGAGCAGAAAGAGAGGGAGAGGAGAAGAGAGGAGCTCAGTGCATCATGGGAAGTCCTCTGGCAGTCTCAGCCTATAGCAGCATAACTGGGGGATGGTTCAAGGCAAAGTCTGAGTCAGCTCGAACTATAAGCTTTATCAAAGAGGAAAGTTTTTAGTCTGTTCTTAAACATGGAGAGGGTGTCTGCCATTCTACTTTTGTAGACTCTACACCACAAGGCTGTGTTCTGGGAGCACAGTGTGGCAATAGATACTATGATGGTGACTGACCATTGAGGGCTTTGTAGGCGAGGAGCAGGATTTACAGTCTATTATTACATTAGCTTGATTTCTCTGCACAAATGAAAGCATCACCAAGATGTATCAGCCACCTCTGATTCCTTCTCTGTTTAATGTTGTGTGGAAGCAGACAGCAGGGCAGAATAGGAGGGAAATCTGATGTGTGGATTTACAGCACAGACATACTGTACATTCAGTGGCCACTTCAGCAGGTACATCTAAGAGTGAGTAGGACTCCCTTTTCCCTCAGAACATGGATTCTTTGTGACTGATATCTGTCATGTTCATGAAACCAGTTTGAGACAACTTTTGTGACATGGAGCATTATCCTGTTGGAAGTAGCCATTAGAAGATGGTAAACTGTGGCCATAAAGGGATGAACATGGTCAGCAACAATACTCAGATTTAGGGCAGGAAATACACCCCACACCACCACCAGCAGCTTGAACTGTTGACACAAGGCAGTGTGGATCCAGGGACAGTGAGTCCTTTAAATTTTTACCATCTGCAGAAGAAATTTTGCTTCTGGTGAGCCTGTGCTCACTGAAGTCTGCAGAGATTCCAACCAGTCTGTCCATCCTCCTTTGACCCCTCTCATTAGATTTGGGAATGGACAGTAGGGACATGTCCCTACCAGTGTCAAGGTGTTGCTTAATTATCCATCTCGATGATTTGTCATTAATGTCAGGCATCATTTTATTTTGAAAATCCTGTCAGCAGCAGCTTGGGCGACAGGTGAGCGGCAGGTTCTCAGGTGAGATGTGAAAATGGCTGATAGCAGAAAGCTGCAAATTCCCCCCAAGGTTTTATACTTTTATGTTATTGTAACATTGTCTTGAAAATTGATCACATCATGATTTATTAAAAATGTAAAAGTCAGGTCTTTATGTGTGAATGTGTGTGCAGATGAATGAGAAAAGACAGAGAACAAGTGAACACATCATTTGACAAACAATGTTCCAACCAAAGGTAAATCCAAAGCAACACCCTTGCTTGAACCTCCTCGTTTTGTGTGTCTGCAGGCTTTGATGCACTGAGCTGCTGCCACATGATTGGCTGATTAAGACATTAATGAGCATGTGCACAGGTGTTTCTAAGAAAGTGGCCCGTGAGTGTAGTTCTAACACGCACTGAGCTGCAGATCTCTGATAATGGCAGATTGTGGACATCAGTAACATAAGGAAATATGTGTTAAATTAAGGAAAATGAATGTACTTTACTGTTCAGTATTCATGTACCAACAAGCACATAAATATAAAACTAATAATAAAAAATAAAAAAAATCACTACAAAGGAAAAATATCCAGGGTCACAATTTATCTTTACTCTGTATTTTGTAACATGAACTGTTTTTCTGGACTCGCTGGGAGCTGGTGTAATATTCCAAATTAAAGGAAACTACACCTCCTCAACCAACACTCCATCCTGGGTAAAAATCCAATTGGCTTCCTCCCAAAACACTGCACCACTGACCATATATATATCTATACCCTTCACACTTAAATGAACAAACATGCCAACCAAACACAAAGACTCCTGGTCAGTGTGTGAAAACAGCTGAAAACATGACGTGGCTCTGGAGGAGCTTCGTCCATCTGAGAAAATAACCTGATGCTGATGTTGCAGTGATTGTCAGGGATCTCACAGCCGTGGGCACTGACAGCAGAGAGGTGCTGATGACAGATGCCATCCAGTATTTTGGAGCTTGGCTCACACTGTGGACTGAAAAGCCGGATTCATTCCCAGCTTCATGCAGGTGTCTGTGGTTCCCCTTTCATATATCTCACATTTTTCACTACTGTTTCTTATGGCATTAATGACAGGGCACAGAGATAAATATAATGTCTTATAGCTCTGTTGAATCTAATAACTGTTTTTGAGAAATCACAATAGGGTTAATCAGTTTTAAACCTGAACATATATAATTGGCATATTTTGAAATATAAACTATAAAACAAACATGAAATATTAAAACACACTAGCACCCTGAACAGCATCAAGCTCATGGCAATTTTGCCAGTTCAAGTGACATTTGCCAGGAAATACTTCAATGGTATTGACATGACCACAGTGGGAAATAATGTCATATATATAACAGTACTGTGCATCCGGAAAGTGTTCACAGCACTTCACTTTTTCCCCAGCCTTTGCTCAATACTTTGTTGATGCACCTTTGGCAGTAATCATACAGCCTCAAGTCTTCTTGAATATGATGCCACAAGCTTGGCACACCTATCTGTGGGCAGTTTAGACCTTATATAGACAGGGGTGTGCCATTCCAAATGTCCAATCAACTGAATTTACCACAGGTGGACTCCAGTTAAGCTGTAGAAACATTTCAAGGATGATCAGTGGAAACAGGATGCACCTGAGCTCAATTTTGAGCTTTATGGCAAAGGCTGTGAGGACTTATATACATGTGATTTCTTGATTTTTGATTTTTAATAAATTTGCAAACATTAAAAAAAAAAAAAAAACAGTTTTCACATTGTCATTATGGGGGGTTGTGTGAAGAATTTTGAGGGAAAAATGAATTGAATCCATTTTGGAATAAGGCTGTAACATAACAAAATGAAGAGCTGTGAATACTTTCCGGATGCACTGTATGTACAGCTGAGTGGAGTCTGAGGGATTCAGCAGAATACATCACTTTGTATCTCTGTCTTTTTGTCAGTTGTTCTTCGTGGGTCTTGACATATAGAACTTCCACAGTTCCATCTCAGATAAGTACTGAGTTAGTTCATGACAAAAAATGTACAGTCATCTTGTTCCCTCCTCCATTTTCCACGTCCTCATTCTTGCGTTGATCCTCATCTCATCATTTGTCCTCCCAGTGTCTTGCATGTCCCATCAGAGCTGTAAGTGTTGGGCCCATCCACTGTTTTCAGCCTCACTCCTGAAACACAAAGAGGAAACATGAAACCATGAAAACAGTCCAGGTCTGAACATCCATGGGTGACGTTTTGAAGGAATTCAGAAATGTTCACATCCCACACACTGTGATTAGGACACGTTTACGCACTGCGCTGTGCTAAAGGAGCTCATCAGGCTATTCAGCACTGACAGTGGAACTTCATACACTAAATCACAAAGCACACATGTCTGCAGTGAAACTGAGAAGATAAAGATGTATTACACTCCATGCACAGTATGAATGGACTCAGATGACTTATGGTTTGGAGGCTCTGCTGTTTATTCTGAGGTGGTTAATGTTGGAATCTACAAGGAACAGATGGAAAACACATAATCATTCCACATGTAAAAGGAGAGAAAGAGAAGAGAACGTGTCTGAAAGGACATTTATATCAAATATCCACAAATGATCTAAATGTACACACACACACACAGATACATTTTGTGGTATTTTCCTCTCTTTTACACTGACTTCAATGGGATGGACAAAATAATAGAAACACCTGTCAGTATAATGCAATACAATTCAACAGCAGCACAAACTGCCTCCTCAAAATGACCATGAAACTGAATGAATGCCTCTTTAAAACAGATTCAGCTCCCACTGAACATTCGCACCTTCATGGAGGGAATTTATTAAATGATTAGACTGACTTAGTTTTATACTAAGTGCACATTAGTAAATATGTACTCTGACGTCAAATTCTCACCCCTGTAGGCTTGTTACATTTAATTCACGTTACATTAACACCAAGTTATAATCACACCAGCACTGATCCCATAGTTCAAGCATTCAAATGTACCAACAAGAGGAAACTCATCTACAGTCAACATGCTTTCTATGTTTAAAAGAGTGTGATTTTATCGCAATGATCCATACAATTATCATTTCATGTTAAATACCACAGTCATAAATCAGCAGGCTGATCTACACTGTGCTTGTGTCTTGTCTGAGTTGCACCTGCTCAGTGTCTTTAACATTTGCATTGTACCATTGGTGAAGGGTTTTAATTGGTTTCCTCAGGACTGTTGGCAAAGGTTTTTCATCGGTTCAGACCTTGTGTGAGCCTGCCCTTGACCATGGAAACATTGTGGGATTCACTGGGTTTGATTTTCATTTATGTCCATTTGATGTTATGGAGTTTATCCAGAAGGTGCTTGGTACATGCTGGTAATGTCATTAGTGTATGCTTTTAATTTGGGGAAGGCTCACCCGACTCTAGAGACGTCCTCCTGCTATTACTCAATGTGATGCTGTGCTGATGTGATCTATTGCCTTATCCTGCCATCAAGCCTGTTCCCAGATTCTGCCACCCCTATTCTTTCACTGAAATGCAGAACTAGCAGAACCTGCAAAAACGATCTCACACTCCTGCCCTGTGCATCCATGATGACATTTTTGAGATGTGTGCCACTCAAAACCTGCCAGTCCAGTGCATTGGAGGTTAATGTCATTTCATTTGGGTGGATGCAGAAATCTCAGACACAGATATCTAAATGCTTGGACAAATAAAACCCAAAACTATCTGCAGGAAAAAAAATGTCTTTTTGTAATGTGGTTGAAGTGAGCATTTAAAGAAGATCAGGCAATGAGGTGATTCACTTTCAGCTTGAAAAATATTCAAAAGAAAACACTGGTCAAAGAATTTTTATTTATCATTGTGTATGAGATTTTATTCATCATCTAACAAACAGCTTAAAGAACCAACCGCTGTGAGCTGCGAGTGAATCACCTCTCAAAGCATTATGGAATAGCAAGCTGCTTAACTTAATGTAAATGAGAGAAAAAAATTGTTTGTAAGCTTCATAGTGACTTGATGTAATGATGTGGTCTTCACCAGGTGTTTGATAAGAACATTATAATTTATTTTTTGGATCTGAAATCTTTCTGGACATTTTTTTCTTCCATATGGGTCACGTATTTACACCACGACCGGTATGAAGCAAGCTACTTGTGAGAGGAGACACAGGCGGTGTTGCACAGTTTACTCATTTCCAATGGTGCCTTCACTCTTAAGGTGTATGCAGACTGAAGGCAAAGCAAATTTTCAAAGATGCTCATGAAAGACATGAATTGAGCCAAATTCTTACTAACTGGCACAAATTAAGGCAAAAACATGTCTGTGCAAAGTGAATCTGAGCAAAAAAAAAAAAGTGTTTCTGGATCCACATGGTTGTCTTATATAAAGAAGAAAAAAGAGAGACGTTAGTAGGACAATAAGAGAAAGAAAGTTAACAGCAAGTTTAAGATATGTACGTTGCTTGTAGCTAACATCTGTACAGTCTGTACTCTGGATGTTTGGGACACATAAACCCAGACCCCTAAAACAATCCAGCTGTCAAATCTTCAGAACTTAAATGTTCACAGTTCATTCTGAATTAGCATCAGGAACCAAGAAGCTTACTAATATTTCTTAGAGTGATATACAACACGGTAACAATCACCATTAATCAAGATGAACATCAAAACATTCAATGTACGAAGTGTAGTTTTATGTAAACACTGTCAAAATAAAACTCAGGTTACAGATGGTGTTAGAAGAGTCCAGATGTCAGTTAGAACTGAATTTTCCACTCTATTTTAAAAATACGTCTACCATTAGTTGTCATCATCACAATCATCATCATCACCAGCTGCCAGTTCCATCCCAGCATGCACTACGGGCACAATGAAAGCAAAAAAAAAGTTGTTAGCCACTTGCATTTGGCTGATTACATAATGTAGCGCTTCTTCCATATCACTTGTTTCTGTAGTGACCATTATTGTTCTCCATGGAACTGGATCTTGCACTCTATCCTGATTTGCTCAACCCAATACAACGGATGAGCTGAGCCTGAGGCTGGTAGTGTGATCATGTAGCGATGCAGCCTGCATCAGTAAGAAGAGAAGATTCTGGTAACAGTAGCCTGAAAACATCACACATCCTCTGGCATCCTCCCAACCTGTCAACAAAATAAAAGCACTTTAAAAACAGAGAACACAATCACTCTGGACAAACAGGTCACGCTCAGATATTTCTTTTCAAGGATATAGGCTATCTATGGTATTTAATGAATTCTTTCTTTTATTGTTCAATCAGAAACAGAATCAATGAATGGGAATCAAATTCATGATTTGTAATATAACTATCTATGTCACATGTGGCCCTAAACCCAACAACAGAGAAAAGTCTATGGGTCCATTCAGTTAAACTTTCCCATCACATCACAACACACACACTGCATAAACAGCAGCTTCAAACCCAGCAGAGCCAGCTGCCACTGGTGGACCCTGGGCTCAGTTTGAACTACACAGAATTCCCTGTCTAACGGCACCTTATTCGTGAGCTACACTGCCAGGAGAATCCAACCTGGACACAACCGAGAGCAAACTCCTTCAGCTGACTCTTCAGCATACTCTTCAATTCAAATGCATTGTACAGGATATCACCTCTGTCCCTGCAGAGGTCTACAGAGGACTATTCCGGTTTTATTGTTTGAAGGTGTTTACTAGGCAGGGAGAGCGTAATGAAAATGTGCTTTAAGTGCATTGTGGGAACTTCTCCACCATCAGCCCCATCAGGAGGCGTCTGATGGCCCCAGATGCATTCTACAGCAGGACAACGAGCCCAAACACAAACAACTGTAACTGCTCATGCTCCCTGGGCACCTCGCGCTTTTACAGGAGAGCTCTGAACGCCTCAAACTGAATAAATATATAATATATATATAAATATATATCGCTGTATAACTTTACCAACTGCATTTACCATGATGTGAGCAGAAAACAGCAGGCCAGATTTAGTGTCAGTTGTTTTCATTCATTTAAACTGTACTAACAGTTAACTGGTAGCATACAATTCATGGTTTGTGTTAAGCTAACGTTAGCTCACTTTCAGTGCCTCCCTAGGTAGTAAACTACTTTCTGATATTAAGGTTTAATGTTGAGCAGTTTACCAGCTGTTAGCTAACGTCCTTTTTATCCTGTGCTGTTAGAAGAGAAATGCAGACGGAAAACGGAAATATCTGAGGGACAAATGTATCAAAATCACGGTTAGGCTATGGACAGGTGATTCAGTCGTTGCCTAGCAACAAGTTATAAAAAAAATGCACTGCACTGCTCTTTTTTTCAAATCATAGGCTTTACATACAGTCGATGGCTTCAGCGAAAAAAGCAGTGCGGTGCAGTGGGCCCCTGTCTTCATCCAACAATTCATTCATTCCCAATACAACTGACTGTTATTTTCTTTAGTTATCAATTGATTGTTCACCGAATGAAACAGTGAAAATGCTTGTCATTACTCCCTGAAGCCCAGGTAAACATTTTCAGACTGATTCTGCTGTTTGACCTAAGGTCAAAAACACAAAGATGTGGTCTTTACTGTCAGAGGGTAGCAGGGGCAAATTGTTAGAGGTTGGCCATGCTAATGATAATGTATGAGATTGTGTGTACAGATTTAGGTTGGACTTCCTTTTTAAGTAAATACAGTTCTTCTCCCACTGCTCCCACTACAATGTGAGCAGTGGGGACTGTGGATTAAACTTGGTGCTGTTGATTGGTAGTGTTGTTGCGATAAAAACATTTCCAGCTGCTCCACTCACAGATTTACCATGTAATTCATTTCATTTACTCCTGATATATCTCCTGCTGTTTGTGTGACCTCAGGCCTCAGTGTGTTGGTGCAAAATCACAATGAGGCAAAAAAATGTCTTTTTCCTTCTAAATGCGCACACAGACTCAGTGGCTCAGGGAAAATTTAAAAAAGAGCATTTCAACACCCCCCCCCCCCCCCCCCCCCCGCCCCCCCCCCCCCACACACACACACACACACACACTTCTGTCTTTATGAGGACACTCATTGACATAATGCATTCCCTAGCCCCTCACCGAAACCTCAACCATCACAACCACATCACAGTCCTTTGAAGGTGTTTTAGAAAGTGAGAACTGGACAAAATGTCTTTACTTTCCCCAAAAAGGTCCTCACTCTATAAGGTCTGCAACTCAAAGTGGTCCTCACAAAGATAGAAGTACAAGCACACACACACACACCCTCTCTCTCTGTCCTTCCACCAGCTGCTGCTGTCTGACAGGCTGATGATGACTGTGTTTTTTCCCCTCCTTGTTTCAAAGTATGTTGGAGCAGATGGCCTGGAGAGGCAGAGTGGGGGAATGTTGGAGAGACTGCTGGGGAATGTGCCAAGTGTGTGTGTTTGTGTGTGTGTGCGTGTGTGTGTGTGTGTGTGAAGTGTGTGTGTGTGGTTTCAGTTCGCGTGCCTTCTCGCTGCCCTCTGCCCTTCATGGCGCCAGCTCCACTTCCCCTCCACTCTAAACATCTGGTGTCTGGGACTTTGAGAACACACACACACACACACACACACACACACACGCACACACACACACACACACACACCGGCATGCACACAGAGAGAAACAGCCAGCTAGCAGGGGAAAAAGCCCTCAGCCAGCTTACATCTAAAAGAGCAACATGACTGCAGCAGTGTGAAGCTGGATGTGAGACTGACTGTCTCATGAATGAAAACTTTTTCCTCCAAGCTTTATATTTATTTCACAGACATAAAGGTGTTGAATATGTTTAGTTGACCTGTTGGATTCCTTAACAAAGGAAGTGATTGGCATCGATACTTAGCGGTTATCAGTGCTGTCAGGACCTCAAAGCAGTGTGCAAAGATGAATGGGGGTGAGAATGGAAGACCACATAACAAAGACTACAACGTACATAAGTGTTGTTTCAGGGATTCACCTTCAACTCTGAATCAGTTGCACTGAGTTACATTTTCAGCCTGTTTCCTGCAGTAGAGTCAGAGCCAGTGACAAAACAGGGACTGTGGCTAATATTTTGAAAGACATTGTTACAGCAAGCAAAACCTGTTTCAGAGTTTCTATGGGCGCCTGACTATTGTCTTAAGACAGACTTTAAAAATGGAAAACCTCTTTTATCTTTAAGAGGCTCTGGAACCTGTAAGAGGAACCAAAAACTGATTGTTATTGTCTTTGTTCATTCTTAAGTCTGTACTTTTATCAGGACCACCAGTGGTCTTTGTTCAGTGATGTTTGATGTAAAATGAGTTCATGCAAAATAAGAAAAACACACCCCCACACCAATGAATTCAAGAACTGGATCTAACTGAACAAATGATTAGACCCTGCCATCATCGTCCTCCTCTTCCCCTTCTTGCTTATTGTATCAATCTGTTCTGAATGAAATGCCATTTTCCTGATGACAAACTCAGAACTTCCTGTTTCACATTAAAAGCCTAAAAGGAGAAGATTATTTCCCTATAAGCTGCTGGAATGCTTTTAATGTGACACAACTGTAGAGAAAGGGCTGATATTCACTGACAGCTTAACAGCTACTAAAAAGACGGCAAAGTATAAATCATTGGAATTAATCAGTAAGTAAAAACAATATTTGTGTTTGAAAAAAGAATGTGTTGAGGAAGAGTGGTGTGAATTTCATGACTGGTGATGCATTACACCAGATTAGTTGTGACTGTGTTAATGGAAAATGAAAACAGAAAACAGGGAGGTGTCTTATTGATACATGATCACATATAATTATAAAGCAGGGAAAGTTAGAAATAAAGACCCAGTTCAGTTGATTCTCTGTGTAGCTGTAGGTTATGCCTCACCTTCCTCTTCTTGCTCCTGCCCTCAGCCTGAAGGGTTCTGGTACACTGCTCCACACACTGAGAGAAGTTCAGACTGCTGTGGTCTGAACTGTAGTCCAGCTCAGCCAACTGAGCCAGAGACAGGATGTAGTTACAGGCGATACGTAATATGGCCAGCTTGGATAGCTTCTGCCCATAGGAGTAACATGGCACCTGGACAGAGAAGGAGATGGGAGTGAGATGAGGACATTCTTTACATGTTTGAGTGGCGTACTGTCAATTAACTGGAATGGCTCCCACAGCCTTTAAAGTGGAAAAATGACAATCGACAATATGTTTATAAAATGTTGAAAGTGATAAATGGCATAGGCAATACAAGGTTTATAAAGGTACTTAGAAAATTCTATATAATGTAACAGGAAATGAACCTGTGTCCACAGGTCTGACTAGTCATTTCATTAATGAGAACAATAAGGTTCTAAAAAACATGAATTAAGTGGTTAATGAATTTAATTCCTTTTTAAATGCTGGGACTTATCTTGGAAATTCAATTAAAAACATAATGATGGGTAATAGAGGGTTGCTGGAATGGGGGAAGTAAAGTGCTTGCAGTCTATGTTTCTTGGAGAGATGAGTGAAATCTACAGCTTTAACATTAATTACAATAACTGAAGAAATTAGAACAGCAAAAGAAATAAGAAATATACAATATGGGGATTTATTGATTGAAAAAAAGAGTTTGATACTACAGATCTTTAATTCTAAACCGGTTAAACAGCTCTTTAGACAACAGACAACCAACATACAATTTGCTGGTAATACATCAGAGAGTCTGAAGATTGAAGGAGGAGTTCCACAAGGCTCCAATTTGGGGCCTAAACTTTTTAATTCATATATCAATTCATATGTGATGTGTCTAAAATAATGCAGTTTGTGTTGATCGCAGATTTTTTTTGTTCAGAATAGGATTTAAAAGCTTTAGCAGAAAGCGTTTAAAAAGAGTTGACGAAAGGTGAAAAGTTTGATGGAAACAAGTTACATTTGAACAAAACTCTTGGGTGTGATAAATGATAACAAACTGTATTTTCATATAGCACATAAAAACAAAAGTGTCTAAGAATATTTCTGTTTTGAACAAAGCAAAATACCTGTTACATTTCAAGGCAAAAAGAATTCTGTTCATCAGGGCCTTCAGGCTTTTCTAACCTAATGTGAAATGGATCTGGTCAATCT
Organism: Toxotes jaculatrix; assembly: GCF_017976425.1. NCBI lineage: Eukaryota > Metazoa > Chordata > Actinopteri > Toxotidae > Toxotes > Toxotes jaculatrix. The sequence continues at coordinate 2,325,050 of NC_054403.1, read as the reverse complement.
GCTAGGAGGAGTACATCAAAATATAACACATAATTTCCTGATGTTAGTAGGTGGCGCTACAACTACGTAGATGTCTTTAGGCAGAGACTCTGATCAAACGGTTTTCTTTGGCTGAAGTTTGATTTAACCCTGTATATCTGAGTTACAACAACTTCCTGTTTCTTGGCCTCCTTTCTTGGACTTATGCCGTGCTCCTACTTTGTTCCTAGTTATGTGGTTTTCCTCATGTATTTTCCTGTTGATGGTGTACATGCTGTACCATCTTGTCCACCTGCCTACTGTTAGATTGTTTCATTTATTAAAACATATTTCACTGCATTGGCCTGTCTCTGTGTGCTTGTGTTTGGGTCCTTTCCTACTGTTCCTGGCCTCTACTGTGAGAGTGTAAACTGACCAAAACATGGACCCAGAAGACAAGCTCCTGCTCACCCTGCCATTTTTCTGAGAGGACTTTGATGTAACAAAGGACATTTTAATGAGGAGTCAGGGATCCTGAAGTTACTGGCTACTGTATGGAAGTAAAAGTTGAAGTAACTCAAATTTACGTTGTCCTATCTGCCCCAAATTTCTCATACTTGGGATGCTTGACAACCAAGGGAAAGTGTGGATGCCACTCCCCTGACAGGCTCAAAAATGTGAGGGCCTGTTCAACACTGCCCGCAGCTTTAATCTTTTTGTTTCATTTCATGCAGCATCTGCACATGTATTATTACAAACACCTGTGCAATGTTTATGTGTACAGTATGGAAGTGTTTGAACTTGTACACACTTTGTTGTTTGTGAGTTCTCTCTGTGGACTGTGAGTCTGACCTGCTTCCTCAGGGCCTCAAATGCAGCACTGATGGTGTGGACACGGGTCCTCTCCCTAGCGTTGGCTAGAAGCCTCCTCGTCTGCTGGATGGCTTTAACCTCTGGAAGACGCCCAGGTCCATCAGCACTCATCCCAATCCGCTTCCTGGGAGACTCCTGAGAGCAGAAGACCAGAGAGGGGATCCATTATTGAGTAAGTCATTACCAATTGTTGCTGGGTTCTTGTTTTTTTTTTTTCACTTAACTAAACAACAGCACACCCTAGAACAGAGGTTTTCACTCACATCACTCAGTTCATTATTCTAACCAAACGCTGGTCAATACTTCACCATAATCAGCCTTTGGATCATGTGGACTGAACTACTAATAGTTCTAGACTACTACTAAATGATGAGGAAATGCTGAGTTACGTTAATTGTATTAATATATATATTACTTGTTATATAATAATATATATTTGCATTTATTAAAGAATTAGAGAGCAATACAAAATCATCTGTTTGAACCAGTAATTCTTTTGTAAGTCACAGTATTTAGAGCCCTTGTTACACCTGTTAAGACCTTTTTCCTTGAACCTGCTTTCAGCTCTTTTTGCTGTTTTATTAGAAATGTGTTACCTCACTGGTCTGGCAGATATTTAAATAAGTACAATTTTTGGACCCAGTAGAGGAAGAAATGTCTGGTTAAGCCAGATTTTTTGCAGTGAGTTCATAATGGAAACCAGGAAACAAGGCAGCACACTGTTCAATGTCAGACTGGTCCCAGGTCACCAGAACCAGGATTACATACATGAATACAGATGCTCCATTGGTTTTCAAACATCTTGGCTGTTAGATGTTTTTAATAGGTCATAAGAATCAGACACGGAAGGCATGGAAGCCCATTTACTCTTGGGCTGGTGTACACACAGTTTAACAGTGATTGAATGTATTTTTTTATTACAGATTGACATGCTGGTACTGAGGATGGGCAGATTCCTACCACAGTAACTTACATGCTGAAACTCAAAACCTAATCATTTGGTATCAGTACCACGTTACCAATCGCCCATCCCTAATTAGCCACAGCACACAAACACACACATATTTACCTTAGGTGACTGGACCTGGGTCTCCACATGCTCCGGACACTGAGGGGTCTGGGAGTTTCTGGGCAGAGCTGCAGCTTGGCCTGACAGGGAGGACTCCAGGGAGAAGCCCTGGTGGCTGGGTGAGTGGCTGTGGCTGCTGCTGGTTGATGCTGACAGAGGGAAAGTGGAGCGAAAGCCCAGTTTGAGTCTGTTGGACAGTGGCTGGGAGATGGCCGTGGGCCAGTGTGAGATCTCTGGGCTAGAGAACGGAGAGACAGGTAACTGGGACTGTTTGGAACTCATGGCTGGCATGTTAATACCAATTCTCATGTCTATGGCACCACTCTGAGCTGGAGCCATGTTGCCTTCTGGTAGTCCTGACAGGATCCCTGTGGTACTAGCTGTTGCCTCCTGGGACATCATCAGGTGTCTCTGCAGTGGAGCCAACCTGGTGACACTACATGCCTCCGTCTGGGTGTCATCTACTGAGTCCGCATCTGACATGTCCCCTGGGCAGGTTTTCATGCTCTCTGGCTCAGGTGCACTGAAAAGCCTTTTAGGCTCACGGGACTTCCTCTTGAACTTCTTGTTAGTGCCTGGTGCAGAGATCAGTACTTGGTCTTTGTTAAGGGGTCTTTGCCACGTATTGCTCAGTGGATGAGGATTCTTCATTTTCCAAAAATGAGTGAAACTAACCAGATAAAGTGAAATAAAGTTAAGCAATAAATCTAATTCCAACTGCAAAATGGATGTTTAACTGAACTAACAAAGCGGAAATGTTTCAATTCCACAAAGTTTAACTCGCTATTTAAGAGTGAGTGTCATCTTTCTATAGGTTCACCTGCTGGAGGCATAACAGTAAAAAGTCAGAGGATTTTTGTGTTTCAGACAAAACTTTTGGTCCCAGTCTATGTCAAACGTTCTGGTTTATAATGTGCACACGATTAACCGGTATGAGTTTTGTCCAGTTAAACACTATCTAAACCCTGCAAGGACCTTCAGCAGCCAAGTGTGTAACAAACTGTTCAACGGCACTGACAGAAACTGCACCGCAGTGTGTTACTTTAACTTCACCAGCAGGTTTTCTGTGGCTCCACTCTGTCTGCATAGCAGCATCCTGAATAATCCACATTAGTACACAAAGCTGTGTAACATCTGCTGTTCCACACAAGTGGTCCCCCTGGATGGAGACTTGCAGAGAGCTTTCCCCCTCGGCTGTAAAGGTTTCTTTCTGTGTGAGCAGCTCGGGCCTGTGCCTCAGAATCAGGGTTACAGTGGAGCTGTCTGAGTGTGGCTCCAGTCAGTCTACATAGCAGCACTGTGAATAACCCACACTGATACACACACTGAGCACAGACAGGCTGCAGTGGAGCTGCAGCTGCTGCACAAAATAATGGGAACAGCACATGAACGGGATGGCAACTCTTCAGGAGCACAATCCCACTTCCAAAAGCAGTCCGTCCGAGCAGTCATGTTATACACAGAGCACCTCTGAAACACTCACCGTTTCACACCAGTTTTCAAGACAACTCGCAGGGACAGAACTTCACGGGATTCAATTACAGAATGAAACCTAAATGACTTCACCGTGAGAAGCAGTCATGAGTGTCAACACTGCAAAACAGTGCTGAGTTTCTAAACTCCAGCAGCAGCAGCAGCTCAGGGTTAAAGGCAGAGCTGGTCCTGGCCTCGACTATTGCAAGATCATAATGTCCCTACATGCTGCCTCGGTATCGGTGCATCCCTCCGTGAAGCTCAGGGGCTCGTCTTTAAGAAAGCTCCGGTATCCGGTATCGCGCTGCCACTTCACGGCTGAGCAGTGGGAGATCACTGGGCGCTCAGTGAGTTGGCTCCACGGGACTCGGTGGCGACAGGAAGTCACTTGTTCCCCAGATATGAATGAGTGTTCATTAGTCCACCAGCTGTAATCCTCTGGTGTTGACACCGGTAGATCCTCCAGCTCCGCTCCTCCGCCTCTGATGTCTCTGCTCTCGTCTGGAAACGTTCACGGAGCTGCCTTCAGAGGACGGAGCAGCTCAGTGGTTACTGAGCAGAGGGGGCTCGCTCTCCTCTGACTCTGCTGGCGTCTGACTGGCTGGAGCTGTCTCGAGCCTCACACACACACACACACACACACACACACACACACACACACACACACACACACACACACACATTTTTGTTTCACTAGCCCCGTGGGGGACACATTGACATAATGCATTCCCTATTCCCTAACCCTAACCTTAACCATCACAACTACAAGTCTAACCCCAACCCCAACCCTAACCCCTCACCTAAACTCACCTAGACCCTGAAACCGGGTCTGAAACTCAAACAGCAATCTATATGTGTGGGGACGTATTTTTGTCCCCACGGTGACAAGTCCCCATTGGTTAGTGTGCATTCAGGTTTAAGTCCCCACCGGGATATAAAAACAACCCCCCCACCACACACACACACACACACACACACACACACACACACACGACATCATCCTCTTCTCAAAGTGACAGGAAAGACTCAGCAGCGCCACCTGCTGGTGTAGCAGGAACTCACGTGCTTGATTGAATTTGCTGAGTGGCAGATTTTTTTTCCAGCTGGTCAGGAAGGTGCTCTGAAACTCAGCATCACAGTCACAGGAAGATCGTTCCAGTGTTTGGAAGCATCAGCCAAACTTCAGCTTCAACTTGTCTCTAATAACAGTAATTGCAGGAGCTCAGTGGATCAGAGGCTGGCCTGCACTTGATGTCATGACTTGGGCTCTCTATGGTCAACCAGCTAGCCCTCGAACCAGAAGGCTAATTTTGGTGATGGTGTGTGGTTGGAATCCCATTTAACCAAATTACATGGCCACTATGTCGCAGCAACATAACTTTGTGACCAAACAATTTTTTTCTTTGTTGTTGTTGTTGTTAATAAACAGCATGGTGAACACAACAGAAAATACATAAACAGATACTGGCAGGGGATCAGAATGCTGACAGGAATCCTTTGGAGTGATGTTTTCATGTTGGTGTGCAGAGCCCCTTTTAACAGCAAACAATCTTACTTTAGTTTCATCAGTCCACTAAACATTTTCCTAAGCAGTCCTGTGGAGAGTCCAGCTGCTCTTTGGCAAACTTCAGGTGCGGTGATGTTTCTTTGGAGAACAGCAGCAGGCAGCAGCTGGACTCCAGTTTAACTAAATCCTGGCTCAAGTTAGCTTTTGTTGATGTCATTAGCCTCAGGGTTCACAGGCTTTTTCCAAACCACCACCATTAAATCTTTGTCAGTCTAAATCTGTATTATTTCATTTAATTTTAACAGCCATTTTACAGCAATTTTCAAGTCTATTAATCAACCCTGAACCTAGACTCAGTTAAAAGTCATTCAAAAACCTTGTTCTTAGTTGTTCACACTCAACCTGGAAAACACTACAGTACACTACTCTGAATTTTATCTGAATTCTCTGAGTTTTTATCAGGTTTAGTCCTTTAATACAGATAAAGTAACCATGGCAGGTGATTTGAATATTAATATGGACACTGATAATGAACTATAGCTCTGTGTTTATCTCATTTATCTGTGTGAATAAACCCACTCACTGATTTAACCACATCCTTCACCTTGTTCTGTCATACTGCTTCAAAATTAAACAATATAACAATGTAATATAATATATAATATAATATAATAATACAATGTATTTAGTCCTACTACATCAGACGAAGGACTTGTTTCTGTACTTGTCTTGTTAGATCTTAGTGCTGCATTTGACACCATTGACCATCACATGCTACCACTGAGACTGGAACATGTCTTTGACAAAGGACCCGCACTAGGCTGGTTTAAGTCTTACCTATCAGCTCGATTTCAGTTTGTATACGTCAATGATGAGTCCTCCATGTACACAAAAGTTAGGCATGGCGTTCCACAAGGTTCAGTGCTTAGACCAATTTCTTTTCACCTTATATATGTTTCCCTTAGGCAACATTATTAGGAAACACTCCATAAACTTCCACTGTTATGCAAAGGACACTCAACTGCTCTTGTAAGTGAAGCCAGAGGAAACCTTTTGGTTAGCTAAACATACCTTAAAGATATAATGATAGGATAACCAATAATTTTCTGCTATTAAACTCAGACAAAACTGAAGTTATTGTATTTGGCCCCAATCTCCTTAGAAAATATTATCTCTTGTTATAGTTACTCTGGATGACATTGCCCTCTAAGGAATCCCTGAGTTATCTTTGATCAGGATATGTACTTTAACTCCCACATAAAATACACTTCAAGGAATTTTTTTTCCTTGAATTTTTTTTAACCTAGGTAACATCTCTTACAGTGGTGCCTTACCTGTTATATTAATTGTTATGAAATTCAAAGTTTCCCTCAACACATCTCACACCACCAAGACCAAAAACCAAATCAGGAAGTCTTAATTTAAAAAAAAAAAAAAAAAAAAAAAATCCTTTCCCTCTTAATTGCTCGGTTGCAGCCTTAAGTTTATTATTTTTTGATCTAAAATACATCAAATTCAATGTATCGAATAACCACTGGAATCAGAAACTTCTACCCACTATGTTTTCTTTTTCTAGGTAGGAAATTAGTAAGCTTTTGGTAAACTTTGTTGAACATTTGGCCCTGACCTCATCAGTGGAAACTTCAGACCACTTTCTGTGCTCTGATGTGTCCGACTTTCTCTTCTTTGCAGACCCTGACCAGCCAGAAGGAGGAAGAAACAACACTGCAAAGTTCTGAAACTCTTCTTTTATTTTGGGTAAGTGTTACTGTTCTACATATCATTTTTCGTTTCTTGCCCTTCACACACAGACAGAGGACAGGAATGAGCTGAGAGATTACAGTCAAGCACCTGAAAAGTTGATAAATTACAGTTTTAGATCAGTGTTTTTTTTTAGTTTAGTTTTTTTTTTTTTTTGAAACAATGTGGGATAAAGTATCAGCCTGCTAGCAGCTCCACAGGTAAGATTGTAGACATAACGAGATCATTAGCAAAGCATGTGTAAGGTTCTGAGGAAAGCTGTAACCTAAACCTCAGGCAATACAATACAGAGGATCAGCTTTGTTAGCCTGCTGGGGTTTCTGCGTTTGCCAGAGGGTGGCAGCAGCAGGACTACCGAGTCATGTTCTAATATCAGCAAGTCATTTATACTGTACAGCAGCTTAAGGCCTAAAAATACATTTCTATCCAAAGTGTTTAAGGGTAAGGTATAAAAAAAACCTCCAATTCCAAATGTCAAAATGTCCCTTTATTTTTGATAAACTGTAAAAACATAGATAGAAGTGAAGCTACTCAGCCTAATGTGAGTCCGCCACAGCTCAAAGGAGAAGTGTTTGTTGAAAAAGTCCCTTTGTCATTTAAACAGAGCTTTGTTTCTTTTCTTTAGGCTTTTAAGGTTCAAACGGTTGAGTCCAAAGCGGGTTTCTCTTTTCTGTTCTGTGCTGCTGAGCATCCGTGTGGGGGCCCTGATCAGGACAATGACAACAGGAGAACACCTGACAAAGGCTCTTTGTTGACTGTAACGAGCTGCCCATGAGCAAGGCATCAGACCTCCAGTGAACGTGTACAGCAGCAGAAGCCTGGCTGTGCAGCTCCTGGTGGTCACCATGGAGATTACAGAGGGAAAAATAAAAGCATGCACACAGAGCAAAGCATCTGTGACTGAAGAGGTTTTGTTTCCTTCCCTCAAACTTTTCTGTTCCCCAGATGAACGTATATTGGTAATAAAAGTTGTTCATGTAAAGAAAGACTTGGGAGCCTGTTGTACCTTGACAAAAGACACCCACTACATAAGAAAACATATCAGGTTGTTTGACGAACACATGTCCATTCTTGGTAAAGGCAAGGGTCAGGCAATAACAGCAACCATGACATGCACCTCCTCATGAATCTCAGTCCAGTATTCCCTCTCTTTTAGCTCTGTTTTTGGTCTCTACCAGCTCCTGATGAAAATATCTGGCTCTTTAGCTGCTCTCTGACTGGGTCTGTCTGCTGTTTGCTGCTGAGCAGGTAGTGGACAGAGGCTTCTTAGGGTTATTCACTGGAAAAAAAGCTTCTGCTACCAGAAAGAAAGCAGGGGGGTGGGGGGGGGGGGGGGGGGTGCTGAGTTGGTGATAATCTCTCTGTGGGATTGTCACTATGAGTGACCCCTTCACATTATACTCTGCCACCTGACCCACTGTTAATATAAAGAATTGATTAGAGCAGCTTTAACTGTTTGATTGTTAGTGATGTGGCTACCCAGCTGAAGCTGCAGCTTGTGGCACTGGCTCTGATCACAGTCACATACAGTGGAATCTTAATAAAGTGGACTCAGGCTGGTGGTTAAAGTGATGAGGGCAGATAATGCCACCGAGGCGGCCTGTACTGGTTTTGAATAAGGGTTGACTGTTACCAGTATAGCTGCTCAACTGGTTGGTTTAGTGTACATCAGACTAACTGCTTTGAACCGGGGAAGGGTACTGAGTAAAAGTTCTGCAAGTCATCAGAACAGAATGATCCAGGAGACATGCTGCTGAATACCTTCCATGACTCAGTCATCAGGTATGCTATCCACACCGCGACCACTGAGCCTCAGCCTGTATCTCATCTAACAACTGGAATCACAACAGCCATGTGTTTTAGTTCTGAGCGCTAAATCACAGCTGCGTTTCAAACACACAGAAGAGACCAACTATGAGATGTGACAGGGCAGAATTCAAGTTAATGACAATAGTATGGGTAGGAAACTTCTCTCTGGATAATCAAAAATAAATAAACATAAAGACTCTGAGGAGCTGTTGGTGGAGTCAAGTCAATACCTTCAGAAGGACCAGACTTTGTGTAGTAATTCTTCATCTTTCCGGCGTGCAACCAAGAAGCTTCCCAGTTTCCCCCACTTCTGAACAAAATGTTAATTACAATGCAAATACACACATCAAGGAGGTTTTTTTTTTTTTTGCATAAGTAGTGACTCGTGATACAGGATGGAGAGGACAGTTGTGGCTGGACGCAGTTAGCTTGATCAGCAGCCGCCTGTCCTGCCAGATGTCACTCAGGTGTGAACAGACTCTACTGTCCTCTCCGTCCTAAAAGCAGACAAACAGGAAAACATGTTTTATTGCACTACGATGTTTAGCGTCACTACGCCTGCGGTTAGTGTGTGAACTGGTATCCTCTCTACACAGAAAGCATGGTGACTGGCCTTTCACGCTGTCATCTGTCTGAAACCATTGGCCAGCACATTGCCCTCAACAGGAATGGAAACAAGCTGATGGATGGTTCACGACAACAGCAACCCTTATCACATCCACTCACCACACCTTCACGCCTCCCCAGTCCCAACTTCACCCCAAGCAAGCAGTGACGATGATGAGAGAGCTGGGAGCCATGAAGGTGAGAAGGGCTCCGGTCAGACCTGTCCGTCAGTCCTGCGGCGTGGTCTCAGCAGAGCCGCTCGGCGCACGTCTCTGCTGTTTCTTCTTGTAGCTGGGCCAGCGACACACAGGGCAGCAGTGTCTGCCTGCTGCCAGCCACACCACAATGCACTGCTGGTGGAAGGCGTGGCCACAGGGCAGACCCATCAGCAGCTCCTCGCTCACAAAGTTCTCCAGACACACCACACACTCGGAGCACTGCAGCATGTCACATGGCCACACTGACCAATCACAGTGGTGCCGGTTAGAGACGGCCTCAGGTGTGGGGCAGCCATCCTCCGGCGGCCTGTCAGCGGATGGTGAGCTTCCGTTCTCGTGACAACAGCAGAGGGGTGATGCAGCAGAAGCGACACACTGACGGCTGCTGCTGTGGTCCACGTTGCTGTCCTGACTGCACCTCAATCTCTTGTGCCTTTTTCTGCAGTGTGGAGGTGTGCAGGGACCTGCAGGAGGGGAAGCCCTCTGCCCCCTGCTCTCCGTTTCTGAATGTGAGCTTTCTGTCTCTTCGTCCAGCTGTCCACCAGAGCTGCTGCTGCTTCCCCTTCGCTGACCCACAGCTCTGAACCTCCAGGTTGGCAGGGCCTTAATGTAGTCCACGTTTACTAACGGGCGCAGCCAGAGATCAGGGAAAGCCAACCGCTCAAATAAGAAGTTGGGATCATCCTCCCAGTCTGAGTGGTCCGATGGGACCTGCTGCAGCGATGTGATTGGGTGGAGCAGATAGGAAGTGTACCAGTCCCACAGACTGGCCAGCCACTCCAGGTTGGTGGTGCTGTCCTCTCGGCTCCTGACGCCGCAGCGCCGTTTCTTCTCGAAGTAGTCCACCAGCAGGCCATGGGCCAGGTAAGTGGACAGGAAGAGAGCCGGGTGGGAGGAGTAGAAGGTCCAGTCAGCTCTCACCAGGCTGGCCAGCGTGGTGGTGTCAGCATAACGAAGGAGCTTCAGACTGTAACCATACAGAGTGTCCAGATAGGGCAGCTGAAGGAGAGCCTGGAGGGAGTGATCAATCAATCCATAATTAGTGATTAGTTATTAGTCTCTCCTCTACAACACTGGACCCAAATGAAAAGTCTTTGTGTTTTATCAGGTCTTACCATTTTGTGATCAGCTTTCCTTTACCGTGCTTCCTGAATCTCATCCTCTTTACTCCAAAGTACAAGTGCTAATACAACATGGAGATTATTACAGCTGACACACAATAACATGCCAGCTCGTTACCTATTCACAGCTGCCTGAACTGACTCTTATCAGCTGCTCTGTGGAGTTTGTCCTGTGCTGACGTTATGGTTTACAGAACGAAGTGCATGTGTCCTTTCGGCCGGACAGATGTGGAGTGGATTTCCTTCCTCATAGAACATTTGAAAAGCTACAGTTTTTAACATTTTGAAACAGCATCCTTCATGTTTACTAGCTTGCAGTCTTCTTCTTTACTGCTTTTGTTTGTGTGCTGCTGCATTATCCAGGTGCATTACTGCCACCTCTGGATCAGAGGTACAGAACCTTTAAGTTAATGTTCAGGTTTCGGTTCAGGGTTTGTTCAAGGAACCTTTCTGGAACAGGCCCAGACCAGAAAAAAAGAACTGGGCTCGTGCCACTGAAACAGCTGCAGGAAAAACTGCTGAAGCCCGGTGTGATGTGTGATCTGTGTGGTGTGGATGATTTCCTACCAGAACAGGAAGCCAGGACACCAGCAGGATGGAGTTGTAGGTTCCCAGAGTTCGTATCAGAACGACGAATCGTTTCACCGTTGCTCCCTGTTCGCGACAATGAAGATGTTAAAAGTTAACTGGACAGTCAATACAGAGCTAGGTGTCTCTATTCTCTCTCTCTCTTTCTCCAGCACTGTGTAGAAAGTGTAAGAAGCGTTCAGATCCTTCACTTTACAGTGTTATAAATTTGACTTCAGTAAATGTACATCAACACTCAAATGTCAAAATGTACTACAAGTATCAAAAGTCAAAGTTTTAATGTTAAAGCTGCTAAAGATGGAGTTATATGTTAGTCTTTATATGTTGTTGGACAGTTCCAGTCATAAAATGTGTCAAATCTTAATCTGCTAAGAAGGACTCCAGCATGCTCCGTGCAGGGACCCCCCCGCCTAGTCCTCTCACTCTGTCTGTTTAATCAGGACACTTCAGGAGCCAACTCTCCCAGAATGCATTTCACACAAACCAGTGTGTCACTTTAGGAAATTTGGATTTTTTTTTTTTTTTTCAGGAGGGAAAGTATTTGTTTCGATTTTTAATAAGTGCTCAGTTGATTCAGTTTAATGGCACAGATGTGGAGGACTGCTCATCATCTCAGCAGCTCCCAGTCTGACTCCTGACGTGACCAGTCCTTTTTTTATCTGCTGGTTATCTGATTATTGGTGCGATTTGGAAGTAGACAGAGGGTTGGGCTTCCCACAGACCAATGTGCCAATCATCAACAAGGAGCCTTGTGTGGTTAGTGCGGCCACAGACCATGATTTGCCCACCACAAGAAGCATGCAGCACAGTGAACGGCACAACACTTTCCTTTTCAAATGAGAGCAAAAGGAAAAACAGTCAGTGACCTGTGTAATGAAGAGGTCCATCCAGGCCAGCAAGTTGATGAGGACCAGACTGAGGACAAACAGGTCATTGACCTCTGGCTGGACTGAACGCAGGAAAGTGTCCATGGCAGCTAGGGAGAGGAACTCCCCCGTACTACGGGGGAGTGGTCAGAGTGAAAATGAGAAGAAGGTGAGCAGAGGAGGAGAGGAGAAGAAGAGGCAGACAATCCAGAGATACAAATCAGTGTTGTGTCTGAATAAACAATAACTATCATTTCCCTGCTCAATCATCACCTGTTGCCATAGCGATAGATGCCCTCGGGCATCTTGAGGATGTACGCGGGGCTATGTGTAACACCGATCTCTGACAGGCTGCTGTCGTTATCCCACCGACGTACGTCCACGAAGATGAACTCGATCCTGCCGGTGAACTTGACGGACAGCGAGGAGAAGAAGGCGGGGGGCTGGGACAGACGGGCGAACAGAAACATTTTGACTGGGTGGGCTGGGTCGGAGCGCCACTCCTCCGCCAGCTGCTCAGAGCGACGCAGGGTTTTGATTCGATGAGCCACATGTGAGGTCATCCAGCGGAAGATGTGTTCGGTTTCAATACGACGGCCGTTGTACTCCTTGAGCATGACTTTACCCTTCGACGCGGAAGTCTGAGGAACGGACATGATGAGCGTGGAGCGCTGCCAGCCGCGCTTGATACACGACCTGGTGGAGACAACGCAGAGGCACCATGTCAGAGTCAGATACACATTATGGGGAAACTGTAAGACCCCTTTTATGCCAGTTCACCACCTTTTCACCGTTACAGCAGTCAACCAATGACAGAAAACACAAAATGAAGCCTACAATTATTTGTTTTTCCATACAGTCTGACCCATTGTCTCATAACCTGTCCATGCCTGGACTCAGATGCTTTTTTTTTTTTCATAAACCCTGAGAGGATGAGCTTCCTAACAGCTGCCTCCTGACAGCCAAACATCCTCACTAATGTTCCTGTCTACAGCACACAAGAACAAGGTCTAGTTCCACTGGACTCAGCAGCATGCTGTCCCCCATTCATTGACCACTCTTTGGTGTCCTCTCATGACAATCACCATGTCCACGATCCTCCTGTCCCTCACAGACTGAGCTCCCAATTCTTAGTTGTAACTCCTCCTTGCCTGCATCATGGAGATTGTAAAGGAACATGTGTGTTGACACTGACCTACTGCAGGTGCCTTTGAGGACCACCCTGCTGCTCACCTGTAGTCATTCGAGCAGTTGAAGGTTCCGGTTCTGATACCGAACTGAGACACTTTTTGCACCATCTTACCCCAGTTGGACTGACTGAGCAGAGCTTCCCGATCCTGGGCAATGACCTGCAGGTACACACACACAATGACATGACAGGGTCAGTAAGGTAATACAACACCAACAGAATGGTCAAAGGCGTCACCCCCCCCCACCCCCCCCCCCCCTTCATCGTGCAGCCCTTAACCCATGTTACTGAACGCTTTTACCTGAACCAGCCAGATCCCATCCTTAGTGTCCTCCACTAATTCATAGAAGTGCATCTCTCCACTGAAGTGTGTGGTGCTGGAGTCTCCTGCCTCCGTCTGCTCCCTCTCTTTCTTGATGGCTGAGTACAGCTCCCCCTGTGTCAGCTCTCCTGTGTGTGTGGGGGGGGAGGGGGGGGGGGGGGGGGGGGGGGGGGGGGGGTTAAGGATTTAATCCACACCTAATCCTTAAAGCAACATCATGCAACTATTTTACCTTTAAATACCAGCTTCACTTGCTACTCTGACTTGTAATACGGAGAATGGCACCCCCCCCCCCCCACCCTCCCCCCCCAAACTGGTTCTAGCAGGTAATTCCAGGCCTTCTTTCCCAGTACACCACTGGACAAGCTTCTAGTATTTACATTTTAACACACATCTGCCGAGTGTCCAGTGAACTGTGAAGGGATGCTTTGTTTCCTGTACACAAACTGTTAGCTATAATGCAGGATATAATGCACTGGCGTCCTGTAAAATTAGCACCTGTGGCTTCAGAGGCAGCTGTTGCCAATACTCAGCAAACGCTACATAGTCTAAACTAAAACATAATGCAAACATTTCTTATTTGATTCCAGTTGTAACATAAACCATCCACACCAACGGTACCGCTCTGTGGGGCTGCAAATGCATTCAGAGGTAGCACATTAATAAATCTAACACATAGATTTCCCCTACATGAGCATGTTTACTGACCTACTTGTTATTCCACCGTCTCTGCAGATTCACACCTGGTATCAGACTGAATCCAGACTATGTGGTGTACAGATCTTTAGCATGATCACTAAACACAGCATCAGTTCATGCTTGGCACTAATCTGACTAACATTGTTTTCTTGATGAATCATTTGATCTGTAAAGTGTCAGAAAATTCTAAAACATGTCTGTGACAGGTTCCTGTTGGCCTAGATTATTCCATCGCATCCTGGCTTATTACCTCTACAAATAAAGCAGTGTCTACCTGTAAACCCTCACAGCAGGTGTCAGGAAGTTGGACGCTTTGACTCCAAAAACTTTGCATTGGTCTCATTTACATTTTTGAGGCCACAGAAGTGAAACCATCTGGGGGGGGTTTTTTTCCACAACAAAAGCAAAGACTGGAAATAAGAGTTCAGATCTGTGTAGCAGAACTTTGTTTTTGTTCCTTCTTAACCTATCCCATGATGCATCTCATGAAGAGCCTGTGACCCACAGGAGGGGTCCTCATCCCCAGGTTGGGCATCACTGATACTAGACAAGCAGTTCAGTTGACACTATTTGGCATTTTTGTCTGAAAAATGATTATTGGTCTGGTGATTGATGAATCACTACCTGATCTGAATTTGAGGTGGGGGGCGGTGCCTGTGGGCCCCTGACCGTTACCTGATTTCTCCACCAGCTCGCTGACGTCCTTCTTCTCAGCCAGTCCGGAGTACCCCAGCCCCCTACATTCCAGGATGGTCTTCAGCTTCTTATAACTGAGAGTGACTGGATCCACCAGCTGAGTGGCGAACACACCGGTCTCATACCAGACCACCGCCTCAAAGATCCTCGCCAGCATGAACAGCACCACGAAGTACAGCAGCAAGAAGAACAGTTTGAGCCACATCTTCCAGCTGGACCAAGGTGGACTGTGCTGGAGCTGGACTGAGCTTGGACAGGAGACACTGTCGGTCTGTCTTGCTACTCACTTACATTAAACGTCTCTTAAGTCCGTCAGGGCGTCATGTCTGTCCGAGTGGTACTGGGGGGGACGTTCCCTGACAGTCTACCTGCGGTCTGCGGTCATGAATCCTGCTGACGGTGACAGCTAGCCACTTTAGCTTAGCATCGCAGGTAGAGGCCCGCTGGTCTGTTAGCCACAACGAACAGGCCTCGCGGAGCTCGAGCGTCAGCTGCACGCGCTGCAGTTTCCCGCCGAAGGTGAGCAGCAGGTGAGCTCCAGGTCTTCTTCGCAGCGTCAGAAAATACGAGAAATGACGATCTGACCTGCTCCGATCAGCTGCTGTACACAGAGGAGCTGACGTCACGTCCGGCTCCACCTCACACATGTAAACAAGCTACAAAGTAAAAGCCTCTTCCTTTTCCAGTCCTTTGCGTGAACTCACGGCTCCAGACCACTGATGCTCCCTCCGCTCGTCCTTTGTCACAGGGAGAACCAAGAGCCCTCACCGGCACAGACCCGCTGTACAGAACCTGTCAGCTGCAGGTATAAGAACACAGCCTAAGCACTTTTAAAGACAAGACCAGACTAAGACTGAACCCAGTACATGCCTGGACCTCCTACGGTCAGTGTGCCAAGCTGAGGACGTGGTTGAAAACAAACAAACAAACTACGTTAAATGGAAAGTAGCTAAAGCTCAAGCAGTGGCTAAATCTCACCAGATTGTCATGTTCATGGCGTCGTATTTGCATTCTGATGTCTAATGTCAGCTGAAGCGACAAAAAGCAGCCACAACAAGCATGACACAATATGTTGGTCAGTCGATGGTTTTCCTCCCCATGTTTGTGTGAACAGGAAGTGAGAATCACCTGACACCTCACCTGACTCAACAGCATTCACTATCAGATTGATTTAAATTACTGCAGGATAGTTTGTATTAAAAGTAGAAGACCGTCCACAGGAGAACACAATATCCACACAAGTCCAGTCAGTTTAAATCCTAAGAGACATTATTTGACTTTTCATATGAAGCAGGTCCGGACCGGACTCTTTAGAAAACAGACCACGGTCTTAATATTTCTATAAATATAAATATAAATATATTCTATAAAAAGATAGAAACATTTGGTAGAAAATAGTTAGCAAACTAAATTCACATGAAGAACACAGCATCACACACAGGTGAGTTTCAAACCAGTCAGACCTTTTCCATCCCCACCTTCTGAAGACAGATAATCAGTGTGCCACAGTTTTATGCCTCAACCATGAAAAAAACATGAAAACAAAGGACTGAGGAAAACCTGTTTAAGGGTTCAGAAGGTGGTGCATCATCATCATCATCATCATCATCCTTACAGGCTGCGCTTTGTTGTGTCAGTCAGCACAGACTTTCTCTTTTTGTGGAGCACCTTCTCTACAGTGCCGACTGCAGGTTTTCTCTTCCTACCCGTGTGTCAGCAACAAGGGTGAGAACAGACATCTGTAGAAGAGGCTCTGTGCTGGAAGACATGTATGATCATGGGAGTTTGCCATTTTGTAATCAAAGAAATTCTTCTATGAAACCAATGCTGCAGAACTGGGTTTCTATGCACTTCCATGGGGAGAAACCAATCCATCACGTCTGCATGGAAAGCACGATAAGTCAGCTGCCATGCGATCAGTCGGATGAGATGCATAGAGAGGTCTGCGGGGGTAAAGCCCGATGCTCGTGGTATATTTTTTGTGAGGTGCTTTTGTGGAAGAAAAGTCAATAAAGGGTCTGAAATGTCTGTAAATCTAGTGACAAAGGTACTAAATTGGCAACACTGCCTGTAAACACCCCCCTGATAATAGAGACTGTTCATAAAAACCCATAACAACTCTAAGGTGGAGTACCTACATCTATTTTACTGTCAGTTTTTATGATGTCTCCTGCTTCACCCGCAGCCAGTTCTCAGTGTATGTGTGTGTGTGCACTCAGTGTCAGGTTTCCACATCACACAGGTGTAAGCTGCACATTGGACCATGATTGGCTTAAGCTCTGGTTGTGATGTCATGAAATCATGCCATGCATCTTAAAAATGACCTTTTCTTGCCAGAGTTCTGGAGAAAGTTCTCCACACACAGCTCCAACCTGATCCATCATCCATCATGTCTGGGTGAAGGGATTTTCACCTGGTCTTCCAGTGCAGTGGGGCCCCCTGGAGCCTATTCTTGGAATGAATACAGAATAATACAGCACTAGTTTTTTTTTTTAGAGGCCTCTCCTAAACAACAGCATGTTGTGTTACAGTTGTTTGCTCAGGTTTATTTTAATGCAAAGCTGAAAAGCTACACACAGGGAGATCGTCCTGAATTCTAAGACTCAGTACACACAGTGGAGTTCGCCACAGTCAGCACTGAGTAACCAACACGACACATAAGGAACTCTCAAATGCCACATTCTATCTCCATGAGTTCTCATCACCATCACCGTCATCATCATCATCATGATCACCATGGATTTGGAGGGGGGATTTCGCTGGGGGGGAAATAGAATAAAGTATGCAATATGTAAGTTAAATGTTAACTGTTACTATTCAGTATAGTGACTACTGTGGGGAAGGAGCTGTTCCGGTGTCTGCTAGTTCTGGTCTGGAGGGCTCTGAGGCGCCTCCCTGATGGGAGCAGTTCAAACAGTCTGTGTGTGGGGTGAGAGGAGTCCATCATGATGTTCTCTGCTCTCTTTCGGGTCCTGGAGGAGTACAGGTCCTGGATAGAGGGCAGGGAGACACCAATGATACGCTCAGCAGTCCTCACAGTGCGCTGCAGTCTGGTCTTGTCCTGCTTAGTGGCAGCTCCGAACCACACAGTGATGGAGGTGCACAGGACGGACTCGATGACTGCTGTGTAGAACTGCAGCAGCAGCTCTTGGGGGAGTCCGTATTTCCTCAAGAGCCGCAGGAAGTACATCCTCTGCTGGGCCTTCTTGAGGATGGAGCTGATGTTCTGCTCCCACTTCAGATCCTGTGAGATGATCGTGCCCAAGAATCTGAAGCTCTCCACAATGGAGACGGGGCTGTTGAGGACTGTCGGGGCAGGGGGGTTTGAAAGCAGGGTTGTTTTGACAGCACCAGAGGACCAGCTGATCCACTTGCCGTCGGTATGCAGATCATTATTCTGGATGAGAACAATGACAGTGGTGTCGTCTGTAAACTTCAGGAGCTTCATAGAGGGGTCTGTGGAGGTGAAAGAAGAACAAAACACCAATATTTATAGGAAATTCATTGATTGACATTTTCCAAACAATGTGTCAGACACACGGTCCTTTGACCTCAGGCTGAGGAGCACCTGTGTTGTAGATGATCACACTGTGATCACACTCTGCTGCTCCGCTGCTCTGCGGTTCAGGATCATCCTCAACAGTCCAGCCAAGGATATCACTGCAATTCTCTCTGTGTTATAGTGAATGTCCAGCTGGAGTTCAAACCCAGAGAAGAAGCTGCTGAGAAGCCTCAGTGTGTGTGAAACAATCAGTCTTAATGCTTCCATAGTGATTCTGACCAAAAGCAGACTTGATCCAAATCCTGCTGACAAAGAGCAGTTGATGTCTGAATAAATGAATGAATGATCAGTCGCTTATACTGTATGAAATGTCGGTAAAGTCTGGAGCTATACTATATACTCAGGTATCTACGTTAGTACTATATTTCTCAGGCAGTGGTCGTGGTTTTCGCCATGATTATTTTCCAAACCGTGGTTTTCGCCGTGGGTAATTTCCAAACTTCGTGGTTTTCCCCGTGCTTATTTTCCAAACTGTGGTTTTCGCTGTGCTTATTGATGTGGATTTTTCAGGCTGGATGGGAGAACCCCGTCAAGGGCCAGTTGAAGCAGAGTTCAGGTCCAGCTTCTTCTTGCAGTCTTTTGGTCTTCAGTAAAAATTCTAAGTTTTCAGATCTTGGTCAGAGAAAATGCACAGAGTCAATCAAACACAGGAGATCAGAGGAGTTGAGTCCAGGATGCTTTATTCCTCCAATACAGAGTTCAAAGGCATGAGCAGTCCTGCAGGAACAACTGAATTTTACCAAATGTACATCATATTTTATATGGTGCGCTGCACCTGTTCTATGGGACATGTCTGGGCGTGTTTTGGCATCGCTGCTCTGCTGTTCAGGATCATCCTCAACAGTCCAGTCAAGGATATCGCAGCAATTCTCTCTGTGTTATAGTGAATGTCCAGCTGGAATCCAAACCGAGAGAAGAAGCTGCTGAGAAGCCTCAGTGTGTGTGAAACAATCAGTCTTAATGCTTCCATAGTGATTCTGACCAAAAGCAGACTTGATCCAAATCCCGCTAACAAAGAGCAGTTAATGTCTGAATGAATGAATGAATAATCAGTCGCTTATATTGTGTGAAATTTCGGACTTAAACTGAGAATGTTTTTCGGTTTGTGCCCAGTCATCAGTGCCCTGTGCGCATTCCCCCTCCCCTTCAGGACTGAGTGATTGATCATTTGGGGCGGTCTCAGAAATTGTCTCTCTCCAACAGTGTTGAAGGGAAGCAAACCTCCGCGCATGTTACTGGTGTCACTGTGATCACACTCGGCTGCTCTGCTGTCTTCCTTCAATACTGCTGTGTTCCTCCAGCTCAGTGAGGAATCCTTATAAAGTCCTTATAATGCGGCGGAACTTTGGACAGTGTTGTCTGTACCTGCCACAAAGCCTCTCGATGTAATGGGGGTTGTTTGTTATGCCGTTGTTCAGCTGGTGCTGAGTTTGAAAAGACTTTAGTAGATAGATATTAAAAAGTGACCCCTGAAATATGGTCACCGGCCTCCATGTTTTTCTGTTTACTGACCCGGAACGGCAAACTTGTCTACTGGCAACAAGAAAGAAGCTGATCATCTTTTTAGCAGGTTTCCTGCGTTGTAAAAAAAAAAAAAGAAAAGAAAAAAAAAACTGTGCTTTTAGCAGTAATTCTGATGTAAAAGGCGCAACTTTAAAAACCAGTGGAACCATCGTGGAGTTGTTTGACTCTGCACATGGAATTTGTTGACAAGAAAAGCAGAATAAACATACTTTTTTTTTTTTAGTTTTCTTTTAATTCTGAAGAAAGTGTCATTTTACAGATGTGAAATCTCACGCAGCAGTGTGTTCTGATCCTCTAACACTACTTCATTTATGTAGTTATAAAGTTTTAAAATCCAGGGAAACCCATAGAAACCTCAGCACCTCGTTTTGTTTTTTTTTTTTTTAAAAAGCACTTTTTAGGCCCTAATAAGTTTTTTTTTTTTTTTTTAAATCAAGCAGAAATAAAGTTTTACTTCCACAAATTGTACAAATGAATCAGTATTAAAAACATCGAGCTGCTGAAACTTGAACACGTATTTGCTGGAAGTGCCTGGTCAGGACAAAGAAGGTCTGCTGTGTCAGTGGCACATAAACATTGTAGAAATGGAACAACAACATGGCACAGTTAAGTGGAGGATTACAGCATTTTTCTATCCACTCAAAAAAAACAAAAAAAAAACAACACAACACAACAAATCAAAGAAAAACACAGACTAAAGCCCCATTCAGTCAGTCGGGAGGCAGATTTTTATCCCATCATGTATGGATCACCACTCATCCCCACTACAGTACTAAGTACAGCCACAGTGACCTCCTGACTCTCTGTGAACCGGCTGCTGTCCCTGTATTTAAATCCAGGCTGGAACCACGTCCTCGTATCTCAAAACGGATCTGGAGCCGCTTGAACTTGCTGCTTTCTTTTGATTTCATTTTTAGTTTTCTCAGTGTAAAACCTCACTTCAGAGTGAAAACGGAGGAAGAGAGAAACGTTGCCACTCATCTAAGATGCTGTCCAGAACACGGTGCAGATTTCCTTCCCTCCTCCCCCCCCTCCCCCGTGATGTTCATCCTGTCTGAATGGGGCTTTTAAAGAACCACAGCAGGAAAGACACAGGTGGAGTCAATAACATTAGTAACAGCTGCATCCCATTAAGATTAGACAGTTCCAGCACTTGGCTGCTGTGCATGCTGGTCCCTGGTTCATGGATTACTGGGACACTTAATGGAACAGGACCATTTGTTACTGCTATTCAGAAAAAAAAAAGTCTATAGGCAAATTATTTCCATTGGCAAATGGTGGATAAACACTGCTCTGGACCATCCCAGTGGTTTCTCACACTTTACATCACAGCTGACCATTTTCCAAACCACATCAATCTGAACTTGAGCTGAATTAATACAGTGACCTTGTGACCAGTGACAGAGCGAAAAGAAAAAAGAAAAGAAAGGCTCGGCCACAAACAAACAGAGTATTTTGGATGAAGTGCAGATGGTGACACGGCACAGGTAGAGTGGGAGTCGGTCCAGAGAACAGTGAGGCTGATCAAATGACACGCTGCATTGCTTCCTGGCAAAATCCCTTGTGTGTAGGCAGCTCATTTGAATCGAACCCCTAATATAAAGGTGATAAAACAGGCTCTGAATTCGGGAACATTTGAAGGATTAGAAATGTTTCCAGTTTCCAAATCTGCTCTCATCATTTCGTATTCGATGAAAGTGGCTTTAACCTCTTTCATATAACATACCTGTAGTACTCTGTCATCAGTACTGTGATTATACTTTGGACTTCCCTGTAAATGATCACGTACTGTGCGGATGTATGTTCTGTAGGAACTGCACAACACTGAGTGGAGAGTATGACAGGGAATGTCTGTGTGTCTCCTCTCAGGATTTTCTCCAGGTAAGAGAGAAAGGTGAAATATTCATGACACAGCAGAGAACCAGTGAGAACCACAGGGTGACCAATATGAAACTAGAGGCCTGATTGTTCTTTTGACAACCACATACCGGCAGGAACTTTCCACAACAGGTCTGATACTGCTTACAGTTTCAGTCGCTCCGTTACACACACACACCGCTCCCTCCGCCGAAGCAGAAAAATGTGACTGTGCTCAGCGGACCTTATCTCAGGACGGACACATGTCTCGGCAGAAGACACTTTTTTTGCCATACATAAAGCGGAGGCCTCTGGTCTGTGGACTAGGCTCGCTGTGGTGCTGTTACTGGGAGGGGAAAGGGCTCTTCAGAACCTGCCACAAGCCTAGTGCAGGTTGGGATACTTCAGGCAGAATCTGTTGAATGCATCGTATATGGCCTGTCTGAAAAAAACAAAACAGATACAACAGCATAGCAATAGGAGGTATGGCAGGAAACTATCATGCACACTGTAAATACTGCATAAATAAGTCATAATACACACGAGCCAAATATGAAGTGTGTGTCACTGAGCACTAACAGTCCGTTTTCTTTAGGCACCGTTTAATTACCTCATAATATCTGATATCTGACCTCACACACCTTTTGCTCTGCTACGAGTCAGCAATTTACCTGAAGACGTTCTGTTTAAACAGATATGCACTGACGTGTCCTCCATTCAGGTATCTGACTTCACATCCTGGCCAGATCTCCTGCAGACTGAGGACCCCTGTCCGAGGGATGTAGGCGTCCTCTTTGGCCTGGACCACGATGATGAGGCTGGTGTCGACTGGGACTAAGACAGAGGGAACAACAGATACCATTTATTTGAATATACATGCGGCAAAAGGGACATATCACCATATCATCGACTGTAAAGCCTGGAGCCAGAGGCCTGGGCTGGTTCGCTGTGAGCTGTCACTTGAAAAACATTAAGTCCTCTTTTTAAGGGTCAGCGTTCAAAATCTGGCATTTTCTTTCAACCTGATCAACAGAAGGTAACATACAGTATGCTGTAATATAGTTTAGATTATTCTAATTTATTGTATTAAGTGTTTAAAGCCAAAAAAAAAAGCTGGTACAGAAGACAAGATCATATCACTCCTGTTTTAGCCTCTCTTCACTGGTAACCAATTAGTATATCTTCAATGTAGTTATCACCAGGGGTCACCAGGGGGAGCACTGACCACTCCCTGGTGATAACTACACTGGTGATAAGCACCATAAAACTTACCAGAGAAGTTGGCCATGTGTGTACATTCGTCCATCACTCCCTTCATGAAGCTTATAGACTCTCTGTGCAAAGACGGTCGGAAGCATTTAGCTGAATCGCTCTTCTTCCCATGTAGCGTGGTGTTTGCATTCATGTTTCTAAGAGGAGAAAAAAAAAATAAGACTGGAGATGAAACCTGAATGATGAAGCAGTGTCGCTGGTGCAACATGTAACAGTAGGATCCAGTTAAACAAAAAACTAAAATATATCTAAATATATATCACAGATTCGATTATAATAGGATAGCAATTCATAAGTAAAATATCATCTCTTCAATGCAATATTTTGTCTTCATTTTTCATTTATTTACTTCGCAGTCATGCAACAAATGCAACAAGAATTGGTGTGCCAGCAATTACCCTAACACTGACTGCTTATCTACCTTGATAAAGAGTCCAAGCTCGTCCCACCGCTGTTCACCGATGATAATAAATGGTCGACGCGGTCTCTAGCCCCGCCGCTTTCAAGGCACCCACCGATCAACAGGCCTCGTCCAGCCTCCGATTTCCCTCCTCTCTCACCTCCAGACAGACCCAGCAGATGCTCTACAGAGTCCACATTCTTCACAAGCTCTGGACCCATCTTAAAGGAGTCAGCCTGATACACGAGGACACACAGGCATCAACTACTTGATGCAAAAAAAAAAGCATGGTTCACTTTTTGTCAACTTATTAGTCAACTAACTAGTCAACTGGCTATGTACTTATCAGAAAGCTGAGGGATAACATACCCCACAGTACTCCAGCAGGTTGATGATCTCCTCTTCATACACTGAATTAATAGCATACTGCTTCTCCAGCTCTGCCCAGTTCACTGCTTTACTCAGAACACCCTACACACACACACACACACACACACACACACACACACACACACACACACACACACACACAGTGACAGGGCATACAATAAGATAAATGAGATTAGTCAAGTTAAAGCAGCATTTGCATGTTGTAATCATTATCAGATTTTTATTTTGTCTTTTAGGGGCTTGAACCCCAGCTCCAGTGTTGTGACAAGTCCACAAGTCTTCATTCAAATGCTACAAAAACAAGACACAGACATTCTCTAGATGGTAGATATCAAGTGTTTCAAACAGTCAAACGGTAAGCCTGCAGTGATATTCACCCTAATGCTGTAATTTGTACTGTATGCACATTTTGTTTGGCTCAGTGTTGGATTAAAAGTCCCCAAAATATTTTTGACTCTTGTAAGATTGAAAAGAAGACAAAAAATACTGCCGTTTGGCTCTGTAGTTTCAGTAGTTCCCCATGTTCCACTGAGGCTTTGTGTAGAATTTGACAATGTACAAAATCTGGTGTATATCTATCTGCCACTAGGTGGCACTTTTACACCAAGTTAACAAAAAACTTCTACTTGTTCAAGTAGAAAGAGTGCGTTACCGTTGTAAAGACACTAGAGGCGGTGGACCAGGACAAACAGGGAATCAGAGGAATGGGCTTCGGCCAGTTAGTCACGGCCAGGGACGCCATCTGGACACAAAGGCAACAAAGAAGCTGTAT
Source organism: Toxotes jaculatrix (assembly GCF_017976425.1). Classification (NCBI taxonomy): domain Eukaryota; kingdom Metazoa; phylum Chordata; class Actinopteri; family Toxotidae; genus Toxotes; species Toxotes jaculatrix. The sequence goes on along the minus strand of NC_054403.1, from coordinate 2,300,518 downwards.
GAAAAACATGCTCTTTGGGTGGGATTAGTTATTATACTGGAGCCACTTGTATTTGTATGCAGGCGTGCATGTAATGTTCACTTTCAAATGTCACGTAAGGTGCGGGTGACTATGGGTTTGGATAACTGGTTATTTACAGCAATACTACAGGGTTTGATTAAAAGAAATCAAAATGCCTTAACAAGGAAACGACAGAGTGTGTGCTGTTCTGGTTACTCACATATCCTCCCATGGAGATGCCGGTCATTCCCAGGGGCCAGTATCCTTCTCTATCCAGCCAACGGAGAAGCACCGTTGATTCCAAGATCAAAGCCCCTCCCATGACAAACAGGTCTGACACATTCTTTAGACAGGATCGCCTGAAATACTCACAAATAATTTCCCCGTTTACGTCACAAAGAATCAATCACAGCTTTAAAAGAACAGTCCTATATATAAGATTGTAAATTAATATTATATTTTTTTTTAAATTCTTGATTATCAGCTTCAAAATTCATTATCTTTAAGCTGTACCACATTTATACGAACACATTGCTACATGCTGTTTATGTCTGTATTTTAACCACAAAAAAAAAAAACACAGTTACTGACAGAACAGATGTTTGTTCTTCTAAAGACATGGTCTATCTGTCAGCTACACAACAAAGAGTAGAATCCTTCACAACCCGACACAAACTGAAGACTGTACACATTTCTTCTTTTCAGATTTCAGTCCATGGCAGATCATCACTGACAGGGCTGAGAGAGCAAACTGAACTGAACAAAGCTTGTCATTTTTTAAACTGAAATATTGATTTGATCTACCTTTTTCTTAAATTTAAAAAAAAAAAAACACAAACATGTGAAAGGGAGTTCACTCACAGTTGGTCTTTGGGTTTACGAGAGCCATGTAAAAGATCGGTCAAGGAATAAAAAGATGTTCAGAGCGAGCGTACATCAGATAAAGATAACACAAATATTCAGCCCCACACGTGAGTGATGCAGGCAAGAGCATGTTCTCTTTTATGCTTTCTGATTAATGTCCAAAAAGTCTACGGATCTTGGCCTATGCTGCTTCCTACTGCTATTTTTTTTCCACAATTCTTTTTGTCTATTGTGAGTCTCACAAGCTGATGGAAGTGCAGCACTGGAGATAAGGTCTATCACGGTGTGTCCTGCAGAAATTATTTTAAATGAGATGTGAGAAACCAACAGAAGGATATAATACGGGTTCTCCAGAAGCAGTGAAGCCATTCCTGCCTCTTTGATCATGGGCCTGGCCATCAGGGTCCGCCGACGCCAGAAAAACTACACACACACACACACACACATTTTCTGCTTGGTGGGGGCTGCACTGGCTGCACTTTGATGTTCAAGTTAACAGATTAAGAGCCTTACATGGTCTCCAGTCCCAGCCAAGTGGATACATACTGGTCTGTTCTTCTGCCACCTCTTAGGAACTATAAACTGGAACCTGAAACAACATCCACACCGTGTGAACTGACTTGGATGCAACAGACACACAAACACATCATGAGCAACCACTTACTGATTGTTACAACTTTCTGTTCCTAAGCTCATATTTCACCAGCGCTCCTATCAGCTTTTGCCACACGCTCACATTAGCAGTAGAAATAAGAGTGGACATCATATTGTGTACCTGGCTTTGACAGCCTCTGGTGGTAGGATTCCAGGAACCAAGTGCTCCAGAGGAGAGATGAAGAACCCTTCATGGATCTGACAGTCGGAGTGCTCCTCTGTCTGGACACACAGGCACAAGCCAACACACACACACACATATCTGTGAGAAGACAAAAAAAAAAATGCTTACTGCATTATGATGAACAATAACAAGGGAACACATGGAGTACCTTATTTATGTAAACGGGATAGTCCTCAGGAACCAGAGTCTTGCACTTCTCTCTGTCCCCAATGAGCTTACGGAACTCAAAGATTCTGTAAAACACAAGAGAGCATGAGTTCCAACATCGGTACAGGACGATCTGTTTCATCTGAATTGGATAGACTGCCTGACCTCAAACCTTTCACCATGCTAACTTCTGATTTCATCACTTGATCAACACAGTAGGAGTATTTACAGACTGTTTCCTCATCAACAGCTCACAGTGTCAGTAACCATATTTTCCTCTTCTGCATCATTTTAAAATCCATTCTTTAAGAAAACATTAGGTCTTCTAGACTGTTTAGATTCACACTCAGATCCACTTTTCTTTCACAAAAATTCTCCTCCTCTGGCTCCAGTAACTGACAAACCAAATAATGTGCGATATAACTGAAACTACAGGCTTCAGTAAGTCTGTAATAAGACTTTATTGATCCCACAGCAGGAAAATTTACGTTAGGCAGCTCACAAGAAAAACAGGAAAAAAGGATAAAGTGCAGAAAAACAAATAGTGTGCATGCAATTCAAGTACAAACATACACAGAGTAAGAACATACATGCTAACATAAACGCAAACACCTAAAACAAACATACCCAGAAAGCGTTACTGTTTCCATTTCTGTCCTCTGTGCTTGTTTCATAAACTCACCAGGTGCAATTCTGCACATCTGCAGCTCTCACCATCATCTCTGTGTTCTCTGTTAGCCATACCTCTTGAGGTCTTCAGGCTTCCCCCATCCCCCTATGAAGAGTTTGGTGAGGAGTAGCCTTCTGTAAAAAACATCCAGTCGGCTCACACCCATGGACCAGCACCTGGCATCTACACAGAGAGAGAGAGACACACACACACACACACACACACACACACACTGCATTCAGAATGTGCAGAAAACGCTTTCCCTGGCATCATCAGGTGCTGCAGCTGAGAGACGTCAGACTCAATGTGTCATTGTGTGTCAAGGGTTCCCTGCCATCCCAGCACAGACGTTGAAGCCAACAGGTAGCTAGCAAAAGGCTCTGAGTGTCCAGCAGCTTTACTTTAGTCGACTTTAGTCAAGGTTGATGGACCAAACCAAAGCTAGAAAGATAATAAACACTCCTCTTATCTGCTGGCCAGAAACCATTCTGCTCTACTTTACTTATAGATGTGTGAGCACACAGACCACTATGTACTATGTATGATCTTTACAATATGTTTCTGAGATTCATAGCATTTATTTTGCCTATGTTTATTGCCATGAAATGTAAAAACATGTCGCATTAAAGATCCTCCATCCATAAAGTTTTGTATTCAGAATGTCACCAGGAAAATTTGCAAGCATGGGATTTATTTCTTGAGCCTGAAACTCATGTGGAGCTCTTGTCTTCCAAACCTCAGTAATAATTACACCCCCAATGACATGCTGTTTCTCAGTCAACTCCCACAGTGTAAATCCCACCCGAAGAGACACCTTAGATTTTTAAAATTCATCTCCAACTTTTAGCTTTTAGCAGAGGGGTGTTGTATTTGCAGGGCTGACATAGTTTTGTAGGCTAACCCGGAAGTTAGCATGATCCTGGTTCCCTCGACCAAAAGTCAGTGGGAGTTTTATGATTTCTGAGGCCTAGATACAATCGCAGTGAGTAAAAGGCTAGTGTTAGACCATAAACGAACTACACCACGGTCGCATGACTTCGACGTCACCATCATTTAGCTTCCTCCAACTTGTAGTTTGATTTTGAGCGCTTACCTCATCTACGTGATGACGTTTTATGTCCCCGACAACCTCAATGGTTGCATTTTAGCCACCACCGCCTTTTTAAAAAATAAAAATAAAAATCACGGGCGGGGTATTTACAGACGTATTTTATATTGGGGGAATAAAATGTCAAAATGTCTTAATTTTAGGACTTACTCCTGCGGCACTCTATACCGGTTTTTGAAAAAACAAAAAAAAGACAAGAAAAATAGAATCCAATGATCATAAGATACACGGACCCGTAATGACAGGAGTAGCGGCGCAGCGGCTGGACGTGCTTTAGCGCACATACCACCCGGAACGATGAGCAGCACAGAGCACAGACAATATTATCCCGTCAGGATGGACATTTTAGCTTTGTGGTAGTATTCAGACACAATGAAGACAATATGAGGACTGACATTCGTTGAGCCTATAGCTGCTGAGGACGAGTGTACACAGCTGTTAACAATGCCAGTGCTAGACTCTGCCAAATGACAAAGCGTGACCTTTGTCAAGTATCGTTGTATTCTGCGGTCCAAAGTTCAGCTTCAGCTAGCGTTCAGTTAGCTAACTTAGCCTTGTTGATTCATTTACGCGTGGTTTCACACGACAGACACACAGGTGGACAGACAGGTGGAGGTGACACACACACAGAGACAGACAGACAGTAAGGTTACTTTACCTCACACAGTATACGGACGGCTCTCGGGCTCACTGTGGATTTATCTGCACGGTTTACTACCAACTACCGTCCTCAGGGGTCGTTAGTCAAACTGCTGTAATACCGTGTGCGGGACTTCCGGTACAACATTCAAAATAAAACTCATCATGACTCCTATTGGTTTCTGCCATGATGGTAGATTCCGACTGATTACAGAGCTACAATAACCCTACAGCTTTTCGACCAGCTATCCTCCAGGTCTGGGTGGATCAAACACCATCTACTAAACCATGGCACTGGTGGAATTATTATTTCGTTTTATTTTATTTTATTTTATTTTATTTTATTTTATTTTATTTTATTTTATTTTATTTAGCATTGGAAAGATTGGCATCAGAATCATAATATCTTTATTGTCGTGGTACATGTACAACGAAAGTGGTTGCAGTCCTTGTAAGAATTGTAAGAATAATAAAAAGTAAAAATAAATAAATAAATAAATACGTTATCTATCTATCTATTTTCAGCCATTAGTAACAGAAAATGTTTTGTGTAGTTTGCTGTTTCTTTAAGAACAAGGGTCTCGGACCTCTCAGAACAGAACTGACGCTTAATATCTTAATATACATTCATTACAATTGAGGATCATGTTCAGGTTACTTTATTGTCTTCCATGGGAGGAAACTGTTTTGGGGGTATGGGAAGTGCTGCATCACACAGATATTACAAACATTACAGTAAAAACACATTACATACACTTTAGATAAGCACACATTTGCAAACATTACTCAGACAGTAACACGCCTCTCACTTTACACGCATGTGGGAACAATGTGGATTAAGTGTTGCCTGTAGTGTTAAGATACCAACAGCTGGTTCCTGTGGACCAGTTAAACGTTCTGTCCTCTTATTACACGTCTATGATCATTCAGTCAAACCAAACTGTCAGGTATTCGCTGTAAGATGGTTAATGCCATGGATAAGGTCACAGAAAGAGGTCACATTAGACCCCTTTCACCTTCGTCTCATTAGCAGACCCAGATTAACCCCCTGTGGGGGCCCCCTGCTGGTCCCCACTACATATGGCACTTATTATTTTCCCAGACACCCAGAAACCAGTCAGAACTCTAGAGATGAAAAGACTTCGTGATTAATTGATTGATAGAAAGTTAATTTGCTAATATTTTTTGATTAACTGGTTGTCATTTGCATTGAGCAAAGATGCCAAATATTCACTAGTAAGTGAATATGTGCTAGTTTCCACGTTATCTCTGACAGTGAAGAACACACGTTACTTAAAAAAAACATTTTTAAACTAAACAGTTAAAACTTTATACTAGATTTTGACACTGTCCCTCCACAAGACCAGAACCACAAATCTGAGGATGGAGGATTGATAAAGCACAAATTAATCAAATTAGGTCAACAACACTGGGACGGGGTAAGCCTGGAGACAGAAGCCATCGGACTCCTCTGAGACACTGGTAAGACTCATAAACCATCCTGGAAAGTTTTATATCTCAGAGCAAAAGCGAAGATTAATGGAGAATTTGAAACCTTAATCAAACGGCTGCAGAGACGTTCAAACGCAAACAAATATTTCTAAATAAGAGATTGAGTGAACTTGTGATTTTAAGTGATAAATAATTTTGCCACCTTCTCCAGCTAAAGACCAAAAGTTAACAGGACCGTCTCTCTTCATTATGAATCACAGATTAAGACTGAAAGCTAGCAGAGGCCTGTACCACGAAGCAGGATGTGTGGTTAGCAAGTTAGCAAGCTTTTATCCTGGGTTATGTGTTTAACCTCTTTGTATGTGTCTAATATTATAGCTTGCTCTTGGTTTGTAAAACATGCTGCTCTGTTGCCAGTAGACTGGTCATATGCTGCTGAAACACCGTCGTGCTTAGCGTGACTGTCAGCTGGCGAGCTCAGTGAAGCCAGATAAGGCCTAGATGTTGTGGTTATGCTGACTAACTTTGTAGTACCGGCCCCAGGACTCAGGCTTGCTCAAAAATAAGGCCAGCTTGATTTGTTGGCACAGTTTAAATGCTGATCATTTAGGTTCTCAAGGTCCTAATGACTGAGTCCAAACAATAGAAGTTGGTGTTTAGACAGTACACATGGTTTGATCAGTCTTTATTCTTCAGTGACAGTGTTAGGGGAATACATACACACCACAGAGCAGAGAGATGGGTATCATGGCTGGGCTCCATTCAGTCCACTCAGAACATAAACCTAACATAAGAAAAACCAGCTGAAGCGTCTCCCTGCACATAAACCAATCAGTGAAGTCAGCAGGCTGCTCAGGTGATGCAGTGGTGTGTTTGCTTCTCATACCCACGGCTTTAGGGATCAGATCTGTGAAGAGCGTCCACTTCTGGACTGATCAGAGTGGAAATGAAGACAGTCGGTCTGACAGACACACTGTGCGGGGATCAGTTAGCCCATGTTCTGGCGGTTTCCATAGCCTCTGCGATGAGTGTCCTTCCAGTCATCCCAGTTTCTGGCTTTCAGCAGAGACTCCTCATCATCCTGTTCAGCCTTTTTCTCTTTTTCTTCTTCTTCCCTCTCCTTTGCGTCAGTGTCGTCGTCCACAGCGACCCTCCTGGGTATCCCCTGGTCAGGCAGGGCTCCATGCTTCCTGTGCTGTTCATACCAGTCATCTACTGTCATGGTGGGAAGGCTGGGGTAACCAGCCCCAAAAACCCGAGCCTGTGGACAAAACAGACGCACATGTCACAGACAGATCTAATCTACATGCATTTGGCTGGTTCAGGAGCAGCTAGCCCCTACGCTACCTCCTACACACCAGGCTCACCTGTACAGCGTCCTTGGTGAGGATGAATGGTTTCATGGGAGGCCTGACTGGCTGAGCTGGCGGCGTGGCAGCGCTCTGCTTCAGAACATCCATCTTCTTGAGTATCTCCGCCTCCTGATCGATGCTCTCTATTTCCTCCAGACACACGGTGACCCACCTCCGGACGTTCAGAAGGTAAAAGTCTCTGCTTACTTCATCGTCGGCCTGTCCGCTGTCCACGGCTCTCCGTACGTCCGACAGTCTGGCTTCCAGCTCCTTCTTCTGACGGTACCGCTCAATCTTAGCTTGTCTCTGTGCTGCCATAGCAACCAGGTCTGACGGGCGGGGGACAGACTGGAACAAGAAGCACACATCACAGCTCAGCGACACTTTTATAGACTCATGTATTTAGAAGTCACAGTGCTCCTTTCTTTGTGTCTGTGTGTATGTGTGTAGTATCAGCTTATTTATCAGCAGCAGTCATTCTGGCACTTGGACAGCCCTGTCCCAACAGGAGCTCCTGTCCTTTATTCTGCTCTGTTCATAGTCAGCTGGTGTTGACATGTGAACCTACTGCTGATACTGAGTCAAACTTCCTGCACGTTCTTCCCAGAATAAAAGTGTTTTTCATTTGAAGGCAGTGACTGTTCATAGTATCAAAAGATCACATGCAAAAAAGATGATGCAGAGACCAACTGGGACATGCCCAGGACCCTTTTTAAAAAAAAAAAACAAAAACAAAAAACTAAACCTTCAATGCAGCACAGTAAAGTGAGAGCGAAAAGCCACGGCTGATCCTTGGTCTGTCAGTCACCTGCCTGTACAGCAGCTGTCTATTACTCATGTAGCCCAGTGTACATTCACTTGCCAATTTATTAGGGACATCCAGCTAAATTTAACCCATCAGCACTGCGACAGATGCTACCTTCAGAGAGGTGATGATTGGTTGTATAATCAGAATGGTGTCTGTAGTCAGTCAGACGGCTTTTGTTGTGTTCTGTTTACTGACCTCTGTCTGTCTGTCTGTCTGTCTGCCTTTGGCTCTGTTTTTAGGATATCACTGTCCTCTCTTTACTGTTACCTGAACAACAGCACTGCTATTGTTAGCATGCTGACATTAGCATTTCCCTTGAAACCCCTACTGTGTGCACGTACAGTCTCACAGAGCTGCTAGATGGCTGGAGACTCTCGTTACCCAACTTGGTTTATCTACTAAATCTGCTCCTGTATAATAATAAAAAAAAAAGACACAGACTGGGACAAATTTTCCTTCTGGGTTCTCAACTTGAACAGATTTTTCTCCATCACAGGAATACTGAAGGCCAGGTCAAGCCAATCATCAACACTAGGTATTTTTTACTTTCCAGCCACATGTCTGCTAGGGATTTCTCACGAGACACCAACAGCATTATCAACAGATTTTTTTCCCTTTGTCTTTCATTCAGCTTCCTCCTGTTTAATCAGGTACGTCGGTTCAAAACGCAGGGACAACTCCAAATTTGAGCCTCTGTTCCCACAGAGCAGCCTCCAGCGGTCAGTCTGACAAATCCTCTCCCAGATGGAGAGCTTGTTGTTTTCCACGTGTGTCTGAATGTGCTGTGTGAGAGACGTTCACACCAGACATCCTAAGACTACGTCTGAGCTGAAAGCAGCTCTGCAGGAAGAACCAGGCCTCACCTGGTGCAAAACTCCTGATCTCTGATCTGCAGCTACTGGAAGAGCTGGTTTGAGGTTTTTGCTGCCAAAAAACGTTTCACCAGTTATGAAATCCAAGGGCTCACTTACTTTCTCCAGCAGCACTGTGTGATTTTTAATGGCTGTGTTCCATATAGACATGGAAGATTCTAATAGATTGTGTGTTATTAGCTTAAGCAGAAGATCAGATCACAGTTTTTGACCAATTAATGCAGAAAACCAGTTCATTCCAAAGGCTTCACACACTTTTTCTTGCCACTGTAGCTGGAGTAGGTAAATTTCTACCACCGTGTTTGTCTGAAATGTTTTGTAATTTGTAAGTATTTAAAACGGTTTTGAATCTGCGAACTGAATTTATCCTTAAACTCCTAGAAATAGCTTTACGACAGTGTAATGTACAGCAAACAAACCAGGGGTCCAACCTTAAACCTTCTGTCATGCTTGCTTGTAAATCCTGCATCATATGTGAACCATTTTAACATTTCAACTGGATCTGGATTGGAGCTGCTTAAGTGTTTTGGGTGCACAACTGTAGCGAACAAATGACCCTTGGGTTACTGCTTTAGCTGGCTGGATAGCAAGTTGCATTTACTCCCTTACATGTACTAAAATATCTTAATTAAAATCATCTTTCACAGACACCGATGCTTACCTCATGACATGACATGAAAGCGTGTTAGAGCATGGCCGGTTAGCTCAGTTGGTTAGAGCGTGGTGCTAATAACGCCAAGGTCGCGGGTTCGATCCCCGTACGGGCCAAACTGATTTTGGCGCAGCAACTTAAGCAAGCTTTGGACTTTGGGCCGCCCGGAGATCGGAGGGTCGCCGGTTCGATTCCTCGACCAAGCACAATGGATATAGGTGGCGGTGAAGGAGACGCGCTCCCTGGCCGTGGTGCCTGAGCAAGGCACCGATCCACCCCTAAAGTATAAACTTAAGGCACAAACTGGGGCTAAAACCCAGAATGGATATTTGCCATTGGAGTAAGGAGACTATCACTGCGGTCAAGCCAGGCGTCTCTCCTTTTTGCGAAGTCAAGCCAGCCGCTCCAGCATTTCAAGTGCTCCCGTGTTACAGAGTTTAAGGTAAATAGACGGATGCGGTTGAGAAAGTCAGCGCTAGGATGCTACAGCGTGGCCCAACTTCCGGTTTTCAAACTAAAATGTGGGTTATTGAAAGGCAATAAAGAGACGTGTCAGTGCGATCCTGTACTGGTTTTTAATCATTATGTCATATGACCTAGAGGCTATTGAAAAAAAATTGATGATGTATATCAAAAATTGATTTTCAGGAGTGTTAAAAAAGTAATTTAATAAAAGGTGTATCTCAACCAGCCAGTGTAGTACTATGACCCTGCACTGATTTTGAGTCATTAGGTCACATGACCTGGAAGCTATTGAGCTAAAATGCTAATATTTACATTTAAAAATTAATATAAAATCTCAGGAATGTTTAAATGGAACAAAAAAAGGGTGTCTCTATTGAGCTAAAATGCACATATTTACATGTAAATATGTGCATTTTAGCTGAACAGCTTCCACGTCATGGGACCTAATGACTCAAAATCAGTGAAGGATCATAGTACTATACTGGCTGGTTGAGATACACCTTTTTTTTAAATTCCATTTTAACATTACTGATATTTTTAATAACTTTTTAATGTAAATGTGTGCATTTTAGCTGAATAGCTTCCAGGTCATGTGATCTAATGACTCAAAATCAGTGTATGATCATAGCACTACACTGGCTGGTTGAGATACACCTTTTTTAATTACTTTTTAACACTCCTGATCATTAATTTTTGATATATATCATCAATTTTTTTCAATAGCTTCTAGGTCATGTGACATAACAGAATTCAAAACCAGTACAGGATCGCACTGACACGTCTCTTTATCGCCTTTCAATAACCCACATTTTATTTTGAAAACCGGGTTTCGGTCCACGATGTAGCATCCTAGCGCTGACTTTCTCAACCGCATCAGTCTATTTACCGTAAACTCTGTAACACCGGAGCACTTGAAATGTTGGAGCGGCTGGCTTGACCGCAGTAGACCATCATCGTCAGCCACTCTGCTGCTGCTGGTGACGGTGAACTAAATACTAACTACTACTTACTATCAACAACTGATGCAAACAGCAGCTGGTTGTGATATTCACTGCTGCACTGACACCGACTCTACAAACACTGTGTTCTGAATGTATCACTGCATCAGTGTTGGGGCGGGGGTGGCACAGGGTTGGCACATGACGGATTGGTTCCGGACTGAAGCCTGTCTGTCGTGCATGCTGAGTCACCATCAAACCACTCACCTTGGCCGCAGAGAGTCCACTTTCTGAGGCTTCGTCGGGACCACTTGTGTCTTCACCGGTCGAAGCTGGCAGCTCAAACCGTGATACGTTATACTCTTTACACCTCCGGAGGAAGTCCATGAAATAAGCCCGGGCTGTCTGGACTATGTCTAGTCGTTTGTCTCTGTTCGTCTGCTTCATGGTCAGAGCTCCTAAAAGAGCGGGCAGCAGCAGGTACTTCAGGTCCGCCGTGGCGACCTCCTCCAGCTCCTCGTTACGACTGAACAGGTCCAGCTGAGCCGCCATTCTGGATGCTTCTTCTAACATTCCGATACCGCGTTTCACTTTCACCTGGATGCTGTTGGAGCCCAGTGCTTCGTTCGTAGTGTCAACCTCTTCAAATATCTTCCACCCACGGTCCAGCAGGTCGGGTAACTTTGGAGGTTCTGCGTCTGAACCTGACGGCTGCCCAACAACGTTGCTGTTTTCACATTCCGCCATCTTGTCATGTTTTCCGGGTTACGTCTTCTTCGTGTTCTGTTTTTCTGCGGCTCGCTCCTGAAAGCATTATTACTGCCCCCTACAGGCCAAACTGTAATATACTTGATTATTGCACTCAGACATAGCCTTCTTTTCTAAACGATTATTTCATTAATTCCACTCTTCTTCTAAGACCAACGAGCTAACAGGGCAAACGAGGAGAACAGAGAAGAGAGGAGATGGAGCTCTGTTTACTCCAGTGTTACCTTTTATTGACTTACTCCAATACTTTTTCACAGGATTTCCTTTAAATAGCCCTAACACCCCACACACACGCCTGCTTCTCCAATGATCAAACCCAAGTGAGCTCCAAGTAATCTGCTTAGCAAGTTGTCACACGTAGAATTTGCAGCTTTTATTTGAAATAATGGTCTTTTGTTTTTCTCACTTTTACTTTTTGTAATTACTGTAAAATCACAAGTGTTTTACACCATAGTGGTTCTGTACTAACAGTGACTTCAGCTCCATTGCACCATTCTCAGCAGCCATTTCACTGAGTGATCCCGGGGAATAAATTGACTCTCTTTATTTCATACTCTGCTGGTAGCCAAGCCACATATAGTCACCTATGGGACATTCTGCACTGTCAAAGACTGACAGTGGGATGAGTGCAGACACTACTACACTGAGAGGAAGCCATCAAATCACAAAGTCAGCATTCGTAACCTTCGTGCTGAACTGTTTGTATAAATTTCGGTCATACAGATTATATACACTGGGCATGGAAAGAATTCAGACCCCCTTAAATTTTTCACTCTTTGTTATATTGCAGCCATTTGGTAAAATCATTAAAGTTCATTTTTTTCCCCTCATTAATGTACACACAGCACCCCATATTGCCAGAGAAACACAACATTGTGGAAATGTTTGCAGATTAAAAAAGAAAAACGAAATATCACACATCCATAAGTATTCAGACCCTTTGCTGTGACCCTCATATATTTAACTCAGGTGCTGTCCATTTCTTTTGATCATCTTTGAGATGGTTCTACACCTTCATTGGAGTCCAGCTGTGTTTGATTATACTGATTGGACTTAATTAGCAAGGCCACACACCTGTCTGTATAAGACCTTACAGCTCACAGTGCATGTCAGAGCAAATGAGAATCATGAGGTCAAAGGAACTGCCTGAAGAGCTCAGAGACAGAATTGTGGAAAGGCACAGATCGGGCCAAGGTTACAAAACAATTTCAGCTGCACTTAAGGTTCCTAAGAGCACAGTGGCCTCCATAATCCTTAATTGGAAGACGTTTGGGACAACCAGAACCCTTCCTAGAGCTGAAAACGGTCAGGAGATGGGAGAACGTTCTAGAAAGTCAACCATCACTGCAGCCCTCCACCAGTCGGGGCTTTATGGCAGAGTAACCGGACGGAAGCCTCTCCTCAGTGCAAGACACATGAAAGCCTGCATGGAGTTTGCTAAAAAAAAACACCTGATGGACTCCAAGATGGTGAGAGATAAGATTCTCTGGTCTGATGAGACCAAGATAGAACTTTTTGGCTTTAATTCAAAGGAGTATGTGTGGAGAAAACCAGGCACTGCTCATCACCAGTCCAATACAGTCCCAACAGTGAAGCATGGTGGTGGCAGCATCATGCTGTGGGGGTGTTTTTCAGCTGCAGGGACAGGACGACTGGTTGCAATCGAAGGAAAGCGGCCAAGTACAGGGACATCCTGGACCAAAACCTTATCCAGAGTGCTCAGGACAACTCTGTGGCTGTTCTTGAACGGCCCAGCCAAAGCCCTGACTTAAACCCAATTGAGCATCTCTGTAGAGACCTGAAAATGGCTGTCCACCAACGTTCACCATCCAACCTGACAGAACTGGAGAGGATCTGCAAGGAGGAATGGCAGAGGATCCCCAAATCCAGGTGTGAAAGATGTGTAGCATCATTCCCAAAAAGACTCATGGCTGTATTAGCTCAAAAGGGTGCTCCTACTAAATACAACTATTTTGTACCAAACACGTGAGAACTGACACACTGTCAAGTCACCTGATAAATACGAATACAACTTTATCATAGTAGACATGATCTTCTGATTAAAAGTAAATAGAAAATAATTTTATTTTTTTTTTAAACTATAAATTTCTCATCTGGCCAGTTGAAAATGAATGGGGGAGGGGGAGAGGGAGGGTCATACTCTCCCCATAATAGGGAAAAAAAAACCTTTTAAACCGCCATCCCTCCATCTGTGAGCACTTTAAACTCTTCAACTCCAAACAGGTTCATAGCAAACTCTGAGTGTCTGATGGTCTGATGCTGAGGCAAAAAACTGTTTATGTGAATGAAGTAATGTGTTACTCTGTTATACCCTAAATAGTATCACTCTATTATATTCAGTTATCATATTAGCAGTCATGTCATCAGACTCTGCAGTGGCTCAGCAGTGTATGGCCCATAGCTTCCAGAGCAGCACAGTAGTGGGGGGGGACAATATCACAGAAGATGGAGAAGGTGTCGCCACTCTATAAATACCACATCCTACTTCAAGTTCAGCCCCAGACACACGCGCCAACAACAGCTAACAAACAATTGAAAAGAAAGATACACACTGGAATTTGTCTCTGAAATTATTACCAATCAATCAATTTAAGAAATTCAGATTTTCATCTAGGTCCCCGTGTAGAAAACAGCTTTTGGCACAAGACCGTTTAGGATGCACTCCGGTGATGAGGGTTCTATTGTTGTAAAGGCACATTGTGTGTCTGTGTGTGTGCTGACACGCACACTTTTGACTCGACAGATCAGAAGACAAATCATGGCTTAGCAAACAGTGATGGCATTCTTTGCCGTGGACAGCACCCTGCAGGTTGACAGAACTTCCTGTTCTCAAGTGGTCGGCTCTAACTCATCAGGAAGCTGCAACACAGACAATAAGAGTATTAGCCAATAGGAAGTAAGGCATTGTATCAGCCAATAACAAATGTGTATATCTCTACCTGTATGGGTATCCATGGTACTTAGCTCTGAAGATGGACAACAGCCAGCTGAAGAACAGCATCACCAAACCGATACCTGCTACACACATAACTGACAGACACACACACACACGCTCATAAGTATTTCAACTTGATATCAAAATTAGGACATGGCATGTCGGTTCTATAGCGACCCCCATGAATTCTTTGGACTTTTGAGGTGCTAAGGGTCAGAAGTGGCATAACTTGATGGTTGATATGGGTCTTGGCAGAGGCTCAAGGCCCTTAGTGTCTATCTGTGCATGTGTCTGCCTTCACACATGATACAAATATGCAACTGGCAGACAAAGTAAGGTATGTTTAACTCACTGGTTCTGTATCAGACAGTCATGCAAATTCAGGGCCATGTCATACAACCTGCCATTAACACTGTGGCTGCCACTAAGCACGCTGCTAGAGACGGCACATAATTTTTCCCTGGAGTGGTGTGAGCCAAGTTGGCTTGAAAGAAATGGCGGTAAAACCGAAGAAATTTTGTCACCTAGCAACACACTCCTGATAAACTGTTTACATTTCATGACATCAGAACCTCAGAGGATCCAGCACAAGGTAAACCTCAGGAACAGAAAGGCCAGTTAACAAACACATACCAAAAACATGGTGCTGGTTCTGGCTGTATGGCTGCCAATGGAACTGGCACACTGACATTTGTTAATGATTTCACTGCTGACGCAAGCAGCAGGATGATCGCAGAGGTAAACAGGAGAATTCTGTGCTCAAGACTCAGCCAAATGTAAAACACACTGGGCTTTAATGGAGGATCCATTTTTATTTCATTGTGAATGTGCTGAAGCTCAGAGCCTGAAGAACAAAAGATGCGGAACTGTCCAAATGCTTTGGACTCTGTTACAAATTAAAAACCAGCCAGAAAAGGGAAACATCATGATCTCCATCAGTTATATTGGAATCACAATAGGAAGAGATCTCTTCAGGCTGGATGGATGGAAAAGGTTGATTACACTCTTACTGAGCAGCAACATTTATAAAAGATTGTGGAGTGTATACTTAAAGGTCAAGGAAAAAAGGAATAATGTGTGGAATGCGTGTGTGTGTGTATGTACACATACTCTTTCTCTTTCCAATGTCTATGTCAGAGGTGGCAGCCTCACACAGCAGCACAATTCCCATGGTGACAGCAGCATCTGACAGTGAGGTCAAGGTTTAGACAAGAAAAGCAGGTGATGCCGACATTCCCCTCAGGGATAAAAAAAAAAAAAAAACACTAAGGGTTTAGTGTGTCCACTGTAGAAGTATGAATACGCATTCATCTGAAGGATACTGAAGAGTAGGACGATGTGTGTCTCAGCCACAAACTGGGCCTGACTGCTGCCGTGGATGTAACTCTGAAAACAACCAGACAGTTAAATGTTATTCTGATCATTATGTTGTGAATGAGAAGATATTCCCAAGGGCATGTTCCTGACTTACAACTTGTCCGGTGCTGGGGTTCTTGTGTGCATAAGGTGGCCCTCTGATGTGGTTCCACATCTGGCCTGAAGTCATGATCAGGACAAAGCACTGAAACACAGCAGCACAGGAAAAACATTATAAAGATCAGGATATACTCCTTAGAAACTGGGCTGGAAGACCTTGCTTCCTCTATGCTAAAAGATTTTGTGTTGGCTGTTGTTACCAGTGCAGAGAAGGCCCAGACATTCTTGTTAAAGAGAAACTCCAAATTGTGTCTTCGTAGATATGCTAATCCTCCAATCACAGCCAGGAGGAAGCCTAGCAGGAGAGGCCCAGCGTAGTTGGGAGGACGAATAACACGGATCTGAAAAACAGGCGAACGTGACTGTCATCATCAGAGGCTCCTATCATCCTGACATCCTGAGCGTGACTGTTTACGTTCTGAGTGGAGATTTATTGGTTTGTTTTTATCACGGCGAACACAGGGATGCAGTCGGGTCTCACAGATTTAATGATTCTTACCTGCACATCAGTCCTGTCTGCCACCCATCGAGCCAGCTGCTCCGCCGCAAAGCCTCTAACCTGCAGCTCATAGGTATCAGACCTTCGAGGTTTCCCTTTGGATGGGAAGTGGAGGAATGTCGGAGCAGAATTCATATTCAGCTGCAACACAAACACAGTGAGTAGCAGTGGGGTCCAACTTTGACCGTTTGTAAGGAACTAAAGTTCAACGGCAGAAAATGAAATGTTCTCACCATCTGAAACACGTCTGATCCTTCGTCGAAATCGACAGATGCAAAGAAGACTTTATTAGTAAAGGCAGAGGAATAACGCCAGGAATTAGCCAGCACCTGGAACTCCTCATCGGCTTGTCTGAAATGAAAACATAACATTTCAGGTCTTCCATCAGAACGAAAATGACAGCAGCAGCGCTGGTTCCTATTGTTCCTGCTTCTTACCTGCAGACCCCACACTGTCTCTGTGGCTGCAGTGCTGTAAACATGATGACCACTGAGTAGTTTCTGGGAGGAGCCTTGACAAAGCGACGAAACTTATCTCCATTCATCCTGATGACTGAACGCTTGGAGGCCCACTCCATCATCTGAGTCACCTTCTCTGACAGCAGCGTCTACGCAGGGCAGACACAAAGACAGCTGACAGTGTTAGGCACACGCTGCTGGCTTTATACTGTGATTTGGATAAAGTCGCACAATTCATTCAAGACAGAAACTTTAGAAAATCAGATATGAGGCTAAGAAATGTTGTGTAAAATACCACCACAATCTCAAAAATGTTTGGTCTAATGTCAACGACGCCCAACCTGGGGGTGAGGACCCCTCCAGTGGGTCACAGGATAAATCTGAGATGCATCGTGGGACAAGTTAAGTTGATCTGCTACACAGATCTGAACTCTTATTTCCAGTCTTATTTGTAGAGGAAACAGACCTAACCCACACAATCAGATTAGCTGCAGCCCTATTTCCGTAGAGTGGATAACCTGACTTCTACTTGCAAAAGTTAAGTAACAGATGCAGAGCTGGGCTGATTTCCATCTTGTTGAAGAAAGGACGTGTTAACGAGAGACAGAGGAGCAGCAGGCTGGAGGATCTCTGGCAGGATTTAACTGCAGCTGAGGTCGTGTGGAGTGACCTGCGCCCTGCTGTGCTCCGACACAGCCGCTTGCCTGCTGTGTGGCGTTAACGTCAAGACGTAAGACTCACGGTTTAATGTGAGCCGGTTCACAAGCAGTGCTACGGTTTAGAAACCTCGTCAGTGTCTGTGCATGAAGATAAAATACGAGACATTTGTTTAGTCCTCGTTATTGACTTTCCGCCGTCCACAGCCGCACGTTAGCTAGTTTCTGGTTACTGTTAGCATAGCTACTGAGACTGGCTCTGGTGATAGACAACTTTGAAAACGTCGCAGACGTTTGAGCCAAAGTTTGTGGAAGTTTGTGGGTCGCATGTTATTAAACCGGTGTTACCTCTTTTTTCTTCTGGGCGTCGGCGAGCTCATGGTGAAAAACCGAGAGAAGAAAGAGCAAAACGAAAAGTTTTCCAAACATCCTGAACCAGCGCTGAGAGCCGCACTACACCGCCTCCTGTCAGCTCAGCATTGGTCAGCAGTCAGCCAATCACAGCGAGCTGTCAGGGCGCTGCTGCTTTTTTTTTTTTCCTCTGAAACTTTATTCACTAACTTTGTTCAGCATCCTGATACGGGTGAGATGACTCCAAAGAAAAGACATGAGGAGACTGTAACCCTGATCCCAACCCACACACACGGAAAATCTACGCAACAACAAGAAAACACACATTAAACACAAATCTCTAAATAATAAATAATAAATAATTATCAGATTCCATGCAGTCTCTTGGCTTTTTGTTTAAGAAGAAGAATCTTTATTGTCATGGCAGAATACAGGTTGTACAGTGCAACGAGATTTTGTTTTGGCTCCGTGAGATTATGCCATGACATGACATAAACTAAGCCCATACACCAGCCCAGAGCTGTCATAAGAGCTGGATAAAATGAATAAAAGAAATGTTTCACAGCTTATCTGCATCAACATCCTTTGCAGGATCAAAATAAAACCTTCTGTTCAGGAAACCAGCAACAAGGAATGTGTTTGTAATCATTTAAGAGTGAGACTCTTAGGTTCAGGAAGAACAGGATAATTTTTCACAGGAACTAAAAGCTTTTTGTGTTCAGTTTGGTCTACTCAAAAGAAACTAGGCAAAACCAAGTGCCAAGTCTTTGCGTTAATATCACCAAACATACTATTTTCATCTGCACAGTGGAAGAACTTAATATTACATCTCTGAGCAGATGGCAGATGGCAGTTGGCCTGTTCCCACCCTGTTTTACACTGTGATAGTGTACTACAAGGTGTCCCAAAGGTCATAGAGCACCTTATCATTTCCTTAATGATATAAAGACTATGGCCAACATGAGTAAAGATTCAGTTATGGCCATATTCATTGTCTTTCATTTAATGTAGAAAAGACAAATGACATTTAATTGGGTTAAAGATCTCTAGTCTGATAGATTTGTTCAGAAATAGAATCTACATTTACAAGATGTGGGTAAAGTGAAAAAAAAAAAAAAACACCCAACTTTTACCAGAAAGATAGTCATGGATACAGAGAGACACATGGTCCAGACACAAGACTGACTTGGAGTCATATTACAAGAGAAAACACTAAATGAACAACGGTCTTAAATAGAATGAGATGGGTAACTGGCTAAAACAGAGGGCAAGACGGTGCGCATTGAAAATGTGGCAGGGATCAGAGCACTGTTAGATTCTGAATGCTTTGTACGTGGATCAGCAGCTAAAACACCATTTATCACAGTGTGGCCCACTGCTGCAGATCCAGAATCTACAGCTCTGGAGGCATATGTAACTGCAGAATGCATCATGAGAAGAGGAATAAGAAATGAAAAATACACATGGAAAAGAACAGACACGTGAAAATATCAGAATGGATTCAGGAGACTTATTTTTCTAAATCATTTTTGATTTCATGTATGATTAGCATGATCAACCGTGTAGCGCTGCAGCCCACACCTGGACCAGACGGTGGCGATAATGCGCCATGTTGTTGTTTGCCTAACGCCACTGAACAAGACGAAGAAGACGAGGAAGCGATGAACGCAGCTCAGTGTTTAGCAGAAAAGCTGCTGTTCACACTGGATGGACGCAGAGCAACATAACAGCGGCTGTGATAGAAAAATACCGGTATGTTAGCAGCACTGCTAAAGACCCCGCTAAAGGCCGTGCCGTTCCAGTCGGTGTGTTTACTTGTGTGGGTTTGTCTTTGTGTACAATGTTAGCTGTGGCTATGCTAACGAAGCTAGCCTTTGACAAAGAGCAGGCTGAAGTTTACAGCATGAAAACGTGAAACGAGTGTGACAGGCGTGTTGCCTCACTTTCATGTTAGTTGTCCTGCTGGAAACGAAGGAGTAACTGTCACTGGTCTGTAAACAGAGGTTGTGCCGTTTGACACCTGGCCAGTGTTTCCGTTAACCTGCCGTTAGTGAGCTGTTTTCCTTTTATATTACACCTGCACACCGTGGCCTTGTAACTAAGCATGTGTGCAAAGTAACGTGACTGGCACTAACTAAAAGCCTCTAAACTTCCACCAAGTTCTCCGTGCTGCTGGTGGTGAGGTTAAGGATACACCCGGTGTGTGGACGACTCCTCAGCAGAGCTGTGTTGGGGTGTCAGGAGAAAGGTGCTGAGACGTTTTGAATTCTCACACTTTGTTAGCCATAAAAACGACCAAAAAAATCTGAAATTCCTCCGCGTTCAACGTTTTATTAACACAGGAAATATCCAAAACATAAGGCAATACATATTAAACAAAACTATGTAAAAGCAAAGTGAGGACATTTTCAAAAATAAAGCCATGAATAGCTCTTGTTTGTCACTGAACTTCCTCCGAAGTTCGGTAAAGAGTTAAAACCTATATCAGATCATCCTCTTTGTCTTTAAACCAGCGCCTGTTCTCAGTACACCTGCACACAGTTTTCCAGGTTCCTGGCAGGTAGGGTGGTCCAGCATCTTGGAGCCTCAGTTCTTCTGTGGATTTTGTCTGTCTCAGTGTCTCTTCATGTGATCCCAGACTGACTCAGTGAAGCTGAGATCAGGGCTCTGTTGGGAGTGATGGTAGAGAAGAATCTAAATCTGAAGTCTCTAAACCTCTTGCACGCATGCATGGTTCATACCTACATCTTTCAAACTCCACACCTCCACGTTCTATTGATATAGGCTTTTTTGTCATGAATTTGTAGTATTCAACGGATGAGATTGTTACCGTGATGCATGTGATGTGAAGAGAGTTCATGCCTGCACAGACAGCAGCAGACTGTGATCAAAAACATTGGTGATTTCACTACAGTCATGCAGAGAGGAGATGAATAGCCAGGAAGAGCATTCAGGAAGTCTTCAGAGCTTTCACTGTTCTCACATCAGTCTTCACTCTGTATCCCATAGTGACAAACCAAAACTGAAATGTCATGTTAAAGTATTCAGACACTTTGCTCAGCACTAAGCTGAATCACCTTCAGCAGTGATTACAGCCTCCAGTCTTCTTGAATATGACACAACAACCATTGAACACCTGGACTTGGGGACTGTTATTGTCTGCAGCTCCTCTAAGGCTCTGTGAGGTTGGATGGGGACTGTTGGTGGACAGACATTTTCAGGTCTCTCCAAGGATGTTTGATTGGTTTCCAGTCAGCGCTCTGGCTGGGCCACTAATTCACAGAGTTGTCTTTAAGCCACTCCTGCGTTGTCTTGGCTGTGGTGAGGGTCATTATCCTGTTGGAAGGTGAATCTCTGACCCAGTCTGAGGTGCCCCCAGCTGTGTTTCACCACTGGACCTCAGATCAGATCAGAGAATCTGGTCTCTCACAGTCTGAGAGTCCTTTCACTGAGGACAGGCTTTGTGCTGCAGTGATGGTTGTCCTGCTGGAAGGAGATCTTTGGAGCTCAGCCACAGTAACCATCAGGTTCTTGGTCACCTCTCTTACCAAGACCCTTCTCCCCTGATTGCTCAGTTTGGCCAGATCTAGGAAGAGTCCTGGTTGTTCCAAGCTTCTTCCATGTTGGAATCATGGAGGCCTCTGTTCTCTTCTGAGCCTTTAATGCAGCAGAATTTTTTTGTAGTCTTCCACAGATCTGTGCCTCCACACAATCCCGTCTCTGAGCTCCTTCAGCCTCACGGCCTGGTCTTTGACCTGATATGCACCGTCAGCTGTGAGACCTTATATAGACGTGTATGCACAAATGTCTAAAATTCTCTTTCGGTTTGTTGATGCAAAAGGCTCCAACAACAAGATGTGAAATAAGTGAAAGCTCTGAAGACTTCCTGAAAGCACTGTATGTTATGCTGAATAAGTTGTTTAATGGTTCCTTTAGCGATCAGACCTGAAGTTAAAACAAATCCACAACTTTTTAAAGTGAATCTGAAACAAGTAAAATCTAAAAGTTCTCAGAGTGGTCTGGCATTATGTGTGAGTTGGTTGTCTTTTTTTTGTCCCGACCTAAAACTGTATGTTGTGTTGATGAGCTGCAGTGTCCAGTCACTAACAGATACAATAAAAGGATGTGTGTCTGATAAAACACTGAAGTGGAGGATGGCCTCATTTCTCCTCTCTGTATCCTCCTCAGTCATCCGAAAACAGAAATAAGAAAATGGAGACATCATTTGTGACGACAGACTAGATCAATAACCCGGTCACCTGAGGAGGGAGGACACATGAAATAAGTCAAAGGGGAAGCTTCTGCTGTTTCTGTATGCTCCTCCCTCACTCCCATTAACTTGTTTTCCTCTATCATTCTTTGTGTAGAACTGAGGTTCATGCTTGGGAGGTAGAGCCTCCCACACTGCAGGAGGGAGGAGGTGTGTGTGGAAAAAGCCTGAGCGGTGACGTAGAAGTGATGGGTCCAAGGAGGAAGGCCTCTAAACTCCAGGCTATAGGGGGCGGCAGCAGTGGAGGGGAACTGGTCCAGAGTCCCAGTGAGCCCAAGGACTACATCAATGAGCTGTCCCATGAAGTCCTCTGTCATATTTTCAGGTACACTGCCCTCCAGCTACACTGTTTCGCTTGTGTTCTTCATCATTTATTTTATATTTATAGACCCAGCCCTGCCATAGAGAATAAGTGTGACCTAAACATTGGCTGCAAATGGTTTGTTGAAAGTTTTTGTTTTGTTTTGTAGGTACCTTCCCATGAAGGACATCATGTGTATGGAGAGTCTGTCCAGAAAGCTCAGAGAAGCTGTCACTTTGTACCTGCGAGTGGTCAAAGTAGTGGATCTATGTGCTGGTCGCTGGTGGGAGTACATGCCTTCAGGTAAGTACAACCACTGTGGTAATATAATAACAGAAAGGTGTGTTTTCATTTAGACCAGTTCACTGCTTACGTCTGATTTGTGCCTTTTGTGGCAGCAGAAATGGAAACATGTTTATCCTCAGCTGGTTTAGCTGAGGATGCTGTTTTTTTTTTTTTTTTTTTTGCACATACTGAGATAGTTAGATTGTCTTTATTGTGTTTTCTGGTTTAGGCTTTACAGACAGCAGCTTTCTTCTCCTTTTGAAGAAGATGCCAGATTTGGAACAGCTATACGGTCTCCACCCTCGATACCTGGAGAGGAGACGAATCCGAGGCTATGAGGCTTTCAGTATACCTGGAGTCCTGGAGGCACTGCAAGCCTGTCCCAATCTGCTGGTCAGTATGAGGATGATATCCTACTGAAAGGGGCCTGACACACAAAGCCAAGAGCACGCAGGTTTTCGGTTTAACCAACAATGATACCAAGTGATTTCTCTGATTGCTTTCTCTTCTTTGGTTGTCTTTTAATCAGTGAAATGATCTCCTTATTTGACATCATTTCAGGGTGTGGAGACGTCTCACCTGGAGCTGGTGGAAGCCATATGGAACTACATGCCTCAGGTTCACATACTTGGAAAATTCCGCAACCGCAATGGAGCTTTTCCCATTCCTGCAGAAAACAAACTGACCATCCCCATCACTGCAAAGATCCAGACCCTACATCTAGTGGGTGAGTAGGACAATGACAACCAACTGACACGTCCTGCTGTAAAGTGATGCTCACAATAAGTTTATAGTTGTAAATCAACTTTTAGAAACCTGTAAAAATAAATGTCTATGCAAATATCTCACCCTCTGGTTTTAAAAATAGTACATCTGATGCACTGGTGCCCTTCTCATAGTACTTGTTTGGTTTTTTTTTTTTTTTTTTTTTTTGTAGGTGTGAATGTCCCAGAGATCCCCTGTGTGTCCATGCTGCGCCACCTTTACCTGAAGTGGGTCCGTCTCACCAAACCGCAGCCGTTTAAGGACTTTCTGTGCGTGAGCCTGAGAACCTTCGTCATGCGGAACTGCGCCGGGCCAACCAACTCTCTCAAATACGTCCCCTTGGTTACTGGTTTAGCGTCGGCCCGGAACCTGGAGCAGCTTGAGCTGGTGAGAGTTCCTTTTCTGGGAGGGCTGATCCAGCATGTGGTGGAGGACAGCTGGAGGTCAGGTGAGGAGGGCATTGTGTTTCTAAATATCCCTGAGAGTAAAATCTATTTCATTGACTGACTCGGTGACTTGTGCCCCATTTTATTCCTCCATGTAATGCTGTGCGTGTGTGTGTTTCCAGGAGGATTTCGGAACCTCCACACCATCGTGTTCGGAGCCTGTAAGAACGCTCTGGAAGTGGATCTGGGCTACCTCATCATCACTGCTGCTCGCAGGTGCTCAGCCAGTCAGTCCCTTACACTAACTGAGAGAAAATGCTAGCCTATGATATCGTCACAGTTGCAGAATATTAGGATAGAAAACATCGATTGAATGAAGTGATTTCTGTGTGTTTTAACAGGCTTCATGAGCTGCGTATCCAGCCTTCACTGACTAAAGACGGAGTCTTCTCAGCTCTCAAAATGGCCGAACTAGAGTTTCCTCAGTTTGAGACTCTTCATCTGGGATACGTGGACGAGTTCCTGCTGCAGTGTTAGTTCTTCCTTTTTCCAATACCGTCACCGTGCTCAGGGAACACATTTTCGTGCTCTGATAAATTGCAGGCAACCATCGAATTTGATTTCGATTGAAATTTTGTTGTTACCGGTGCCTGAGCAAGGTCTTGTGTGTGTGTGTGTGTGTGTGTTTGAAACGCAGGCAAGATGAGTCATTCGGAGCTGGTGAAGTACGGTCTGGCAGATGTCATCGAGAACCCGGGCATCATCACGGATATTGGCATGAAGGTGGTGAACGAGGTGTTCACTAATATTAAATACCTGCTCATCTACAACTGTCCTCACCTGCATAACCCTCACCACTGGATCACAGGTAAAACGCTCTCCTTGACTGTCTCGCCACACTGGAGTCCTCATCATTACTTACCCGACTTGAGTCACACGTGGCCTGAATATTCATGTTCATACTTATTTTTGTTGTGAACTCAGTTTGTCTATATAATAACGAGGGAAATGGACACGAGGGATAATGGACACGCTGCTGTCCTCCCATTTCTCACATATGTATTCTCCTATATGTATTCTGCTGGCCTCTGTCCTCAGATCAGTCCAGATGGAGCCGTCTTGTGGACCTCACTCTTGTCCGCTGTCATGCTGTCAAACTGGAGTCCTTCTCCCAGTTCATAGAGTTACTGCCCAGTCTGGAGTTTATCTGTCTGGACCAGATGTTCAGAGAACCACCCAAGGTATACAGTATGTTCACACACACTCACACACACACACACAAAGCATCATACTGTATGTACCTTTCACATGCATTTGTATATTTCTCTTGTGTGTACCTATCAGGGCTGTGCCAGGGTGGGCCTGAGCGCAGGGACCGGTATCGGCGTTTCCTCCGCACTGGTCAGCAACCAGAACTCCAACAACGACAACGACAACAACAACAACCATCACCACCACCACAACAACAACGAGGCCAACCTTCCCCCTGCTCCGCCACCTGTCAACAACAACCAAAGACGTCAGCAGCAACAGCAGCAGCAGCAACAGCAGCAGCAACAGCATCATAATGGCAAGTTCACAAACACATCACTATGTTTTTGTTTTTGTTTGGTCGCAGAACATGTGTCAGCAGTTTCTGAGAGAGCTTCTTTATAGACAGACGAGGACAGATGAGGAACGTAGGAGCAGAAACACCAGCTCTTTGGTCAAAGTTGTGAGGACGTTTTTTTTTTGTTTGTTTGTTTTTTTTCGCAGCACCCGTTGAAGTAAATGGAATGGAAGATGAGGAAGAAGAGGAGGAGGAGGAGGAGGTGATCCTGGAGGATGAGAACATGGAGGCTGAGCCTCAGATAGAGCTGAAAAGAGCAGATGGGGAGCTGAGAGCGGGAGAATCCGACATGGCTCCGGGGGCCAGTCGCTCAGCCGGAGCACCACATCCTCCAGATGAGGAGCAAGCAGGTTTGGAGCGGCTCTTTTGTCGTATTTAGCAGAGGTTAAGACGGCAGTTTTCCTCTCCCACACTCTTCATCGTCAATTTTTGTCTTTTGACTTTGTACCTCCAGGTCCCAGCGGTGTAGTCCAGCAGTGCAGACCAGCTAACGCCGTTGTCCCCAAACCCCCTCTGGTTATCTCAGACTCGGACAGCGAGGAAGAGGAAGGCCTTGTTTCCAGACTAATGCCAGCTTCCTCTGTGCAGCAGCCGTCTTCCTGTTCTGAAGGTGTGAGCAACGACATAGAACAAACCCAGCAGTCACAACACGCCAGCAGGGTAACATAAAAGTGTGTGTGTGTGTTTGTGTTTTCAGGTAAAGGGAAGACTCCTCTGCGGCGGAGCAACCACGTGGCCGTCGCGGTGGCTGTCTCTTCGGATCAGACGAAGGCTCAGGTGTCCGACAGCTGTGAGAAGAGCTGTCAGGTGACCAGCGAACAGATCAAGGCAGATATGAAGGCTGCTGTTGAGAACAGCAGGAGGACTAGCAGCAAAGGAATTACTACTGAGGCTGGGGAGACCATTGCGAGGCCAGGGTCCGATACCGGGACGGTACAGGGCGCTGGGAGTGCCGGGGCAGCGGCGAGGACCGGAGTGAGGCCGGTTACTGGATCTGTGGTCAGGACTGGAGCTGGGGTACCTGCGTGCAGGCAGGCGGGTGGATGTGGGAGGGTGGTGACGGGAACCGCCCGCAGGACAACTACAACCACTGACAGAGCTACAGGAACCGGCAGGACTAATGATAGCACAGAGGGCCCCTCTGGAGCACATGCTGGAGACAGTTACACAAGAGAGGGAGGGGTGAGGCTAGTGAGTTCTAGTCCTGCCTGTGTGGACGGTCCTGAGTCCAGAGGTGCCGCAGTTAACCATGCTTCCAGGAGACAAGCGCTGCTGGCTGGACAGGGGGAGAGACAACCTGCCCCGGCTACAGGTTCAGGTTCACAGCATGGTCAGGCCAGAGACGAGGACTTTGTTCCCAGACGACCTTTGACCCGATCTTGCACCCGTATGTCCTCGGTGCCCCTGGTACCGGAGACAGGTAAGGCTGAAGTTACAAAAGAAGCTGTGGTTTTGTTTTCGCTCCAAAGGCTTGGGCCCGTGCTTTCATATTACATGTACAGCCAAGCGATTCCAATCCCATCATGCTCGGAGGCATCCACAGACAAATCTTTTGCTGTGCTTCGTTGTACAGATCTTTCAAGAGCCAGGTCTCGAGTCGCAGTGAGGAGGAAACGAATGGCTGACAAATCAACCAGCACCTCAGACCCGGTCACTGAGGATGACCACGTACAGGTATGTCATGTTATAATACATCTGTCTTCGTTGACTCTGTTGCTCTGTAGTGGACGTTACTCGTGTGTCCTTTGCCAGTGGAACAGTCTAACATGCTGGGATGCTTTTGCTCGTGCAGATTTTGTCTCTGAAGAGTAAGAACCTGGTTGGCATCACTCTGACCAACTGTGGAATCACTGACCTGGTCCTCAAAGACTGTCCCAAGATGATGTTCATTCATGGTAATACATAAGGACACTGATACGTTTTGATTTCTCGTTTTTTTGGACTTAGATGGAAAAACATTTCTTTTTTGGAAAAAGCCCATCTCACTCATAGAATCTCTAAACACATCGCTAAATAACACCAGAAAGCCTTTCAGTCACTCGCTGCTCTGTCTCTGTGTGTCCTCCCCGTCTCTATAGCCACCAGATGTCGTGTGTTGAAGCAGCTGAGAGTGGAAAGCGCCCCCATAGTGAACAGGTTTGATTACGCTCAGTGTAAGAAGCTGGACATGGAACAGGTCCTGGATCAGATTTTGAGAATGCCTCCCGAGAGGAACCGCATCATCTACATGCGCCCTATGCACCAGGTGGGTAATCTGCTGTGATGTCAGCAAATTAACTTGTCCCGCCCCCCTGTCCCCCCTCTTCTCTTTGCCCTTTGCTGGACATTCCAGTGTCTTTACTTGTCTCTCTTCTGTCTTCAGATTGACTCAGTATCTTTGGAGCGTCAGCTCTTCCAGGGGCCCTATCCTTACCACATCGCTATAGTGCACGAGTTCAGCAACCCGCCAAACATACGGAACAAGGTTCGCATTCGCAGCTGGATGGACACCATCGCCAACATCAGCCAGTGAGTAGTATTTCACTCAGTGTTCCAGCTGTTTCCGCACATGCGACGCCAAACCGAACGTGATCTGTGACTGCGAGCCGTAAACTGATCTCTGCGTGTCTTTGTCTCTCTCTCTCAGAGAGTTAATCAAGTATGAGTTCTTCCCAGAGGCCACCAGGACAGAAGAGGATGTCCAGAAGTATCCCAGATACCCCTGGGGCAGGGACATCTATACGCTGGAGGGTAAAACAGTCACACCTACGCTAAACCTTTTGTTGCCTTTGTAGACATGCACATACACATTTCAGTTGTTGCATATGAACTGAAACAGTGACTCTGATTTGAGACTCTCTCTGTGTCTTTCCGTCTCCCTCAGTCTCTCCTTCTCTCTGTCTCTGTCTCTTTCTGTCTGTCTCTCCCTCTCTCTTCCTTTCCTCTTCTCCCCCCTCTCTCCTGCTCATCGGGCTTAACGTTGTGTGTCTGTGTTAAATGCCTTTAGAAAGAGCGTGCCTCTTGAGCCGCTCTGTGTTCTTTGAGATGAGGCTTGAGTCCTTATAAAGCTAAGCGTCTCGTGTCATGTGACTCTTCAGGAGTGGTGGACGGGGCTCCCTACAGCATGATAACTGACTTCCCCTGGCTGAGGACTCTGAGAGCAGCCGATCCCAATAGCTACGCCCGCTATGACTTTGAGGACGATGAAAGCAGTGAGTGCATCTGTCTGTCTGTCTGTTAGCTGTGGCTAACAGCAGAAGCCCCTGAAATGTTTTCACCCGTGTTGTGCTGTGCTGTGTTGTGTTTTGTTGCGTTGTGTGTTAGCTACCATCTACGCGCCGCGCCGCAAAGGCCAGCTGTCAGCCGACATCTGCATGGAGACCATCGGGGAGGAGATCTCAGAGCGACGACAGAGCAAAAGAGGAGTGTTTCAGAGAGTGGTGGTCCTCTTCCTTCATCACTGTGACACACCGGGAGAACCTGTGGATGATGACTACATCTAGACGGCACGCAAAACACTGTGCCCCCCCCCCCCCCCCCGGTCGTATCCACACGCAGTCTGTGAAACGCTGTCAGAGATATATGACAGTCTGTCCGTTTTGCTGTGGGAGTCTGCAGGTCAGAGCTGTGTCCTCTCACACACACTGCCACGCACACGTTAGCTCCCGAGACGAGACTAGCTCCATGGAGAATGGAATCAGTACAGTGGGAAGCCACTGGGGGGCGCTGCTAAACTTGAATTGGACAGAACAGAAGTGGCCATCACGTTGAAGGCACTTTGCAAAAAAAAAAAAAAAAAAAAAACTCTTCCAAAGAATGTACACTGGCTTCAGTCCGTTTTCAGGCTGTTCAGCTTGGCGGGGGGAAAGAGAAGGGGATGATCTGTGGGGGAAGATTTGTGGACGTTCTGGGATGATGTTGATTTTCTCCTTATTTGAGTAAAAAAAAAAAGAAAATGTTGAGGTGGTGGAAATGACAACTGATGTCCATTTTCATTTGCCTGTGCTCCTGTGTGTGTTCAGCAGCCTTTCTTCTTCTTCTTCTTTTTTTTTTTCCCCCCACGCCGCCACTGACGACACTTGATCTGATCTCTCTCACCTGTCCACCTCCCACTGCTTGCCTACCTCTGCTCCACACGTGACGTCACGCTCACTGACACGCAAACTAAGAAAGCCTTTTAATTCACTTTTTAAGTTTTCCTTTGGAGTTTATTATTATTATTATTATTTTTATCTTTCAACATACACAAGTCTACAGACTTTGCCACCATCATCTCCGTCTTTATCATCATCGTCAGCATCGTTAGTGGGAGCTGCTTAACATTGCTGTGTCACGGTAACACTACATGTATGGTGCTCGTGCTGCTCGTGCACGTAATCAGCTTTATTTAGTCCTTCCGACTCTTGTTTTTGATCAGTGAACGAGGAGCAGGAGCATGTGGAGAATCAGATGTGAGTTCTGAGATGAGTCTGGGGTTTTTTTTTGGAATTGTGACTTTTTCATTATTCAGAGTTTTGTTTTTTTTTTCGCCATGGAGCGAAATCAGACAGCTTGATATAAAAGTGTGTATATTTCCACAGATGGAGATGCTCCTGTTTCTAAAAGTGAATGACTCTTGTCTAAAAGGAACTGAACCATCAAACTGTTTAAAGCCTTTTTTTTTTTTTTTTTTTTTTTTAAAAGCATCACTTGTCCAAAAGGGGGCTAGATGAGGTTGTCCTCTGGTGTCCTGAGGGAACCAGAGAACTTGGCTGTCTGATGCGAGGATTTCACTGCTCGTGTGTTTGGACAGCCTCTGTCCTGCAGTGGATCCTGCTGACTTTTACTATCAGGATGTGGCTCTCATCAGATATGGAAAAGAGTTTTGTGTTGAGAAAGATGAACAAGCTAACAGTGAAGGATTCAGCGTGCAGGTCGAATGGACTTCATAGGATGTGAGTCCATCCTTCTGTTTGTGTATTGATAACTGTACAGGTGTCATGGAGGATGACAGGCTTCCATGGTGTTCATATGTTTATAAAGAAAGAAAGAGACTATTTCACATACTGAAAAATAAAATAACAGAAAAATAACACCCTCGGCTCTGAGTCTGAATTTATTATTATTAGATTCTAATGTTGGAATTAAACCAAGATTCCATTAGAAGAAGAAGAAGAAGATACTGCCTTCACATACATGTACAGGACAGATACAGAAATACAACATTTGGCCACAAGTTCTCATCATCACCACACCTTCTGTCCTCTGTCCTCTCTTCAGCCCACCTGGGAAAGAAGCTTTTTTGCTGCCTGGTCTCATCTAGATAATGTTCAGCAGATCGGTCCACATTCACTGTGTCCCAGAGGGACAACTGATCATAACGTACATGAAGAGACGAATTCCTCTGTGGGGCTGAGGACGCTCTACGAAGTCTCTCTGTGTCTGTCTGGGTCCATGTTATGGAGACGAACTCATTCCAAAGATTTTCCCTTTTCCAGTAAACACATGGCCTGACACTGAAGAGCATCATCACCTGGGTTGGTGCTCTGTTCAAATGGGAGTCATTTATATTATATGTATTTATAAATCCATAAATACTGGGTACAACCACACGGCAGGCCTTCATCGTCATCTGTGACACCACTTCATCTTTGTGGTTCTGAATAAAGAACTAAGAAAAAGGTTTTTAACACAGATTTGAGTTTTGGTTCTGAGTCCTGTACCTGTAGGGACCCAGCCTTTACCAAAAATACTCTGACTATCATTCACTTCTCCCAGTTGTTCCTCTCCTGTTCCCCGTCGTCTCGCTTTCTTCCACTGAACCTACACCGAGGGATTTTATTGCTCCTTGATTCAGGAAGTGAAATGAAACCGAAGCACAGGCTTCTGGGATTCTTTCCCTATAAATCCAATCTCGCTGGCTCTTTTCAAACGAAGCACCTGCATGCTTGTTCTCTTGTGATGTCTTTCCTGACTGAAGTGTTATTGTGGAGTGTGTTTGGATGACGGACGGTTTTAACCTGTGGAGCGTGCTGCTCGTGATGAAGTTCACGCGGCGGACAGAAAGCAGATAAAAAGCAGCTGCAGAGAGACAGAGCAGCTCTACCTGGACACCCTGTTCTAAATCGGGCTCCACTAATCTTTGCTTCTTCCTGCTTTGACAAGTTGGAGTACAGCGAGATGGAGTCGCACTCTCCGTCTGTGTGTCGCGCACATTGTTCCAGTGAATGTGGCTGCTCTGTCGGTGAGTGGAAACAGCAGCCTCCTGCTGCTCCTCTGGACTTCCTGTGACACTGAACAGCTTCTGTTAGGTCCTCACTCTCTATTTTATCAAGTGCAAGGACAGACGTTTCAGTACGTCTCTGATACACAGTCTCTGTTTATCAAGCACCTTCTCCCAAAGTTTTTTCTGCACAAAGAGGGAACATCACTGCACTTCACTCACCTGCCGTCACGTGGGTCACTTTTTGTTGCAAAAGTTTTCATTTCAGAACATTTCTCTTCTTCTCTGTGTCATTCTTCGAAGGAGTTATGTTGATGAGACGAGGAGGGGTGACGCAGTGTCCTTCGTTTTGCTCTGAAGGTTTTAAATGTGCAATAAATGATGACAGATACAGTCTGAGCTTTGTTCTCTGAGCTCTTTTGTGTGGCAGATACTAAAAAGGTAGAACCTCGGGCCTCTTTTGACGGAGGTGACGTGTCCACCTGTCGACTGTGATGTCACATGGCATATTTAAACGACCCAAGATTGACCAGAATATCCTGGACGGTTTGGAGGGGTTGATGCAGGTGTGGTTCCAGATGTGGATGTCTACATATTTTCTTATTGAAGTAACAGACTTAGGGGACTGCACAGAGAGGAGCCAGAGAGGACAGTCTCCCTGGAAACCTCAGCCCAGTGCGCCCTTTAACAATGTCTGACTGTATTAAAAAAAAATAACATTAAATATAATATCTCAGATGGTGATATCTGCTTTCCCCCATCGCTCACACTGTAGAAATCCTTCAAAAGAGTTTTAGTCTTTCACTATGTAAGATGAGACGATGTGCACTCGTAGGTCTTTTCTCCATATGAGGGAACAGACTGCAAAAACACACTCTGGGAGATTTATACACGATTTACTCCTCATGTGGACTCATTGTACATTTGGTAAAGGGTAATGTAAGTGAGTGAGTGTGTGTGTGTGTGTGTGTCTGTCCATGCTTGGTTGCCATCACTAATAACCCAGTCTTGTCAGCTGCTGTAAACAGTGAACCATCTCCAAACATTACCTTATTAAGACACAAGAGACAGAACAGACATCGGGTCTGGTCACAGATTACACTTCAGAGGGAACTGGAGGAAAAGCTTTGACGAGCTCAAGCTCCACTTTTATTTATCAGACTGCTCGTGTTTGGGCTCTAATGAAAGCCATGAATATACTGCTCGGGGAAAACTCAAATCCAGTTTTCACTGCAGGTCTTGTGTGGCTAACTTAACTCAGACACTGTCCCACAATCTGTTCTGTTGTGGCCTCTCAGATCAACTTCAGCTCACGTCAGTCAGGAAGGATCAGTTCTAGGATTGAGAATGTTTCAGAGCAGACCCAGACTTTGACAGTACAGTTTTCCAGAACCCCAGGTCCCTGTGCTCAGACCGAACCTCTGAGACGCTGCTTCACGTGCTGCTGATGAAGCTTTCAGTCCCAGTCTGCAGTTATCAGGTCCATGATGGTCCTTTAGATCTGTTTTCCAAATTCTGGACTGGTTCATCAGTAATCACTCGTTATGCATTACTCACTGTAAAAGTAATTTGATTACTTCACTAATTTGTCAGCAGTAGCATTTATACGTTAAATTACTTATCACCTTTGACACGTTATCACGTTTGATCACCTGCTTCAAAACTGAGCTGCACATGTAATGACGGAGACCAGACAGAGAGCACACATTACACCGATTTTAAAGTCTCTGCACGGCTAACTGATTTTAAGATCCTTTTATTGGTTTACAAAGCTCTTAATGGCCTTGGTCATACCTATTTATCAGATTTGCTTTGAACCTCTGAACCCTCTAGAACCCTCTGGTCTTCTGGTAGTGGCCTTTTAATGAAACCTAAAGTCAGAACAAAAACCTTCCTGTAACTTGTAACCTTCAAAGTTGTTCGCCTGTTGTGTAAATCAAATGATACGACCCAAAAAAAATAAAAAATAAAAAATTTAATTCCACTTTGTAATGCAGCAAAACAGGACAAACACCAAGGGGGGGGGTGGGGGGGGGGGGGGGGGGGTAAATACTTTCGCTAGGCACTGTACTATGGTCCACATTTCTGGAACAGCCTCCCCGAAGACCTGAGGGCAAACTGAAGACCTACCTGTTTAGTCTGTCCTTTGATGAACTGTTTATTTCTTTATTTATTTGTCTTGTTTATTTATTGCGTGTGTGTGCATGTGGGTGGGGGGAATTACTGGGGGTGTTATGTACAATGTAGTTGTATGAAAAGTGCTACACTAATAAAGTCTGATTGATTGATTTTATCACTCAGCTGATCGCCGATTTCATTACACAAGAGCTTTTAAACTACTCTAAACAGAAACAGAAAAGCAGACACTGCAGTTAGCTTAGCATTAGCCCCAAGTGACTGCAGACAGCTCTCCAGAAGCTCTGGTATTTTAGGTTTCTAGGTTTTCTTCTTCTAGGTATCTAGGTTTCTAATTTCAATTTAATTTCATTTAGCTGACAAAAGTTCAGAGGTGGAGAGAGAGGAACAAAGAGGAGGGAGGGGAGGAACAAACAGGTGGAGGAGAGGGGATAAAGAAGAGGGATGTTCATTCAGATGAATCAGCTCAAAGAAAGTTGGTGGTATGTTAGCTGAAAATGTGTATTAGACTTTGCGCTGCCTCTTCGATCATTTTATCAACAAGAGCAAACAAAAGTCAGCCAGATATACTCAGCTCAAGAGACTCTCCGTTTATAGCACATCCTTCTACAGTTAGACTGGGTGGAAAAGGTTCCGCTGTTCCCCATTTATCCAAGCAGCAATGTGGATTCTGCTAGGAGAGCTAATCCCCCCAAAGCAAAAATGATTGCTCACTGCTTAATAAGCACCAGCAGGGACAAGCATCTTCCATTTTCCCTTGAATACTAGAAAAGCACCTTCTCATCCAAGAGGCAGGTGACACTACGTCCTGTCTGTCCTCCCAAAAAATGTAGCAGGATGCTGATTCGGAGGAAATATTCTTAACTGAATGTGCCTAATGTACGAGCAGCAACAAGCATGTTGCAATTTCCCTTTGAATGCGAGCGATAATACACCAAACACCAAAATCTGCCTGGTTGAATTTATTTGCGTGGTGTGGAAAAAAAGCAGGATGGGACAGGAAATAGTGTGGGAAAGGTTGTAAACCTTGGAGGTTTGCCTAGCAAGCAGTTAGCCACTGTTAACAGCAGCAGTCCATCCACCGTTGTGGAAACAAGCAATATTTCCTTAAAGAAAGGTCAGCCCCTCTCTCTCTGATCGACCGAACATTGTGTGTCCAGTTCAATCTGACTGAACTCTGCGTGAAGCCAAAAAGGCGGGCCAACTTTTACGCAGAAGCGACTTTGTCTCATCCCGTTCCACGCATGACACGAATAAGAGTGAATTTAGATCTGACTGCACCATGACTTTGCTCTGAGAACAGACATCTCACAACGACGGTGACATGTTTCTGCAGCAGTTTTCACTTTGAGCCAAACTCAATACTTTGGCAATAAAAAGAAAAGAAACTATTTTAAACAGTAGATGAGGTGAAATCAGCATCATGAATCAAAGTTTCTCCTTCAGTTCATGAAATCTCTGCAGCATCTGAAGGCAGCGGGGACACAGTGTTGATGAATCTGCAGCCTCAGATGGAAGACGAGCAGTGACATGACACACCACGTCCACTGTACCTGGTTATAACCCAGTATTCTGCTGTTTATCTATGATCTAAATTACAGGCAAAATGCCCAAAATATAATAATAATATATAATGTGGTGCTGAAAAATTCCTTTTTGGAATATCACTGTAGTTTATTAAAATGACACTGACATGTCCACACACAGACCCAAAGCTACAGTGTTACTCTCATCGGTAAAATTTTCTTCTATGTCAATGTGATTCCCAGGCTCTGTGTGTGTGTGTGTGTGTGTGTACTAAAGTCGTGGGGCCCAAAAACTGGAAGCTCAGTGTACTTGTGGGGTCCGACAGCTTTGTGGGGACCAAACTGCAAGACCCTTAAACTTAAAACAGCTGATTGAGGGTTCAGATCTGATTTTAGGGTTCAGGTTAGAATCGGGTTTAGGTTCGAGTTAGGGTACGTGTTGGGGTTAAGGCCTTAAGTTGTGATGGTTAAGGTTAGGGTAAGGGGCTAGGGAATGCATTATATCAGTGACAGGTCCCCATAAAGAGTGTAAGACAAGAATGTTTGTGTGTGTGTGTGTGTGTGTGTGTGTGTGAGAGAGAGAGAGAGAGAGAGAGAGAAAACACTCAAACAATCTTACTCCAAATAATTACCCTCTTCCTCTCTCCCTCTCTCTCTTTCTACCCCCTCTTTCACTTCCTCTCTCTCTCCATCTCTCTCTCTCACTCACCTCTCTCTCTTTCTCTCTCTCCCTCTCTCCCCTTCTCTTCCCCACCCCTCCTCAGCAGAGTAATAGCTTCCACATGGTATTTCAGTTTGCCGTCCAGTCAGCTGCCCGATGAAGAAAAAGCCCAAATTTAGAAGAAATATGAAAATTGTCGAAAGCTTTTTTTTTTTGATCCAATGAGGAAAATATACCACCCGACACACACACAGACACACACACACACTCCTCCTTTTTTCCCTTTCTCTATGCACCCCCCCTCCCTTTTCTTCTCCTCTTCCACTCCTAACTCTTGCCCCTTCTTCCCCCTTTTTCTCTCACTCTGGTTTCTCATACCCTCCTCTTCTCTGTTTATCCCTCTGTCTCTCCTGTCCCTCCATCTTTCCCAGACACACTCACACAGGTCACTGGTTAAGGCTTCTTGGTTTCTCTGACATCAGCCAATCAGTCATGTCTGGAGGGAGCATTCCCTGGTGTAAGGCCCTCCCCTCAGTGACCATACAAGGTAACAGTGGAATGCATGGCTTGGCAGTCCATCTGCTTCATAAGAGAGACGCACGGAGAGAGCAGAGGGTGTCCCATACTGATTTGAACCTCAGCTGACTGTGAAAATGGTTTTGAAAGCTGCCAAAGACAGTTTTAGAGAACTTTAGGATGCCCGTGAACCACACCTGCTCCCCCTCTCATCACTGACAGACAAGTCAGACAAGTCAAAGAGCTTTCACCCAGGAAAGGAAGCCAGTGGAGGTGACCACTTCAGCAGAGGACTCAGCAGCAGACGACTCAGTAAGGTATGATCACAGAGATTACTCTTAAAGGAATGTACCACTGTTTTGACCCTTTCGGTGGTTTCTTCCATTTTAAATGAGTTTTCATGTTGTCACAAAGTTTTTTTTTTTCATATTCATTCGAATCAGAAAAAAATAACAAGTGGTGATGTTTGACAACATGTGACGGCAGACTCGATGTCCACTGAAAGCTCTCTACACTGAGCCATTTAGTCCAAACGAATGGTCCCCAGAGCACTTTGTGAGACATGTCCAATGACACGGCTGAAGAAGACTCTCGCAATGTGACCTGTGCTACAGCCCCAGCGGTATAAACCAACCAACTGCAAATACAGCACGAAACAATGCAGAGATGTACTGGTCCGTGCTGACATTATAAGAACCCACAGACACGTACGTGTGAGCACCTCGCTGATGGTTAGACGTCTCCGCTACACATCAGTTTCCGACTTGCTGCATATTCGGATGGATGATGGCGACTCCATGCCCTGTCTCAGCTTGGCTGTTTTATTTCTTTTTTTTTTTTTTTGGTAGTGCCACAATTCAACTGACATTGAACTGACTGAAACTGATATCTATCAGTCTGACACAGACTACAACAAAGTTTCAAACCCATCTCTCTCAGCATGACATGCCGTTATCACATAGTGTGTAGGACACCTTGAAGTGGATGTTTTTTGCAGTCCATGGTGGACGCCGTGGTGCAAAAAGATTGGCTGTTGATTTAGAGCTTTCAAAGTAAATCTCATCAGTACTTGCATCCTGGAGGGGGGGAGGGGCGGGTGGGGCAGAGGTGGGGTGTGGCGCTGTCCTTAAATGGCAAAAACAAGAGCGACAATATGACATGAAGCCTCCTCTAGAATGTCTCAACACAGTAGTCCAGCGTCAGTGACTGGGATTAAATCTGCACCATGTATAACATGTACTATACGCAGCAGGTGGAGGGAAATACTGCAACTCTGAAACATACACATTAACCCACGTCTGTTCCCTCAGAGCTTTGCCTGTGTGTTTTCATGCTCCGGTGGACAGACGCAAGGAGAACCAGTGGAAGCAACAGAAAGGGTAAGAGCAACACACACATATATATAAGCGCCTCGTGTTCATCTTTTTTAACGCTTGAGAGGACCTTAGCTGGCACAGTGCTTTCCCTAGCTCCTGACACTTACAGCCTGATTCCAACCACGCGGACAGTGTCCTCACCATGATGGTCAACAAGTGTTTCTTTGAACAGCACCACTTTCCTCTAACGAGACCTTTCATCCATAGGAGCCTGGTTTCTGTTCATAGCTGACGGTGCCATGTTGTGCTTTTGGATCTTAATTTCCTCCCTCGTTAGTTCTTGGCTGCTTGTCCCCAGTGAGTTAATGGTTCAACCTATCAAAGTGTCAGACTTGAGGTCCCTGCTCACAGAGTCCAGCCAATAAAATGGGTGTTGTCATGAGCTGAAAGTCCTGCTGATGGACATGAGAAAGGGGACAGAGGGAGGAGAGGGAGGAAATGCTGTATTTATTTACTGAGCAGTCAGAAGTCTTAAGGGCACTGGGTTAGGAGGACTTTCACATAACCCCCCTACACGCACACACACACACACACACACACTCACACCAGTCCCCCTCTGGGACCAGGAGACCATGATTCCCAGGGTCAATTTCACATGGGAGAAGGAGGGGGAGGGAGAAAGCGCGGGGGGGAGAGAGACCTCATGACAACACCTCTGACACTGATGATGTGGAGCGACCTGCCCTTGTGTTTCATTTCCTCTGGATTATATTTGTGTAGAAATAGCTGTGTTGGTGACAGCAGCTCTAACACCCAGTAGGCCTCTTTCAGCACCCCTGAGCTCCCAGCTAGTGGTTCAGCCTTTTTGGGTTGTGTGTAAAAGTGAAGTGATATCTTCCCTTTCTCAGAATCTTAGAATTTTTATTTTATCATTTTCTTCATCATGTTGTGACTCCTTGGATTTTTCTTAATGTAAGACCCTGACCTCCAGGTTGGGAGCCATCGCCCCTTGCCAATCACAGCACTCGTAGGTTCCCATCATCCCCAAACTCCTGGGTTCCCAGCAGGAAGCCTCCCCTAACCCCTAAAATTCTTTTCAACAACCAAACAGGCTCCTGCCGTAGCTGCTCTGACCCGGGCTCCAGCAGTGTTTGACTCACTGTGCTCGGTTCAGCGTTGCCATGTTTGGTAACTGATGCTAGGACCCAGTTTTACAGTTTGACTTTTATGTGTTGTACTTGGTCTGTTTCAGTTCAGACGTCTCTCATGTGGACTGTACCCACGACACCACCAGCTCTTAACTCACCGCACCAGTAAATCAGACTGGATTTCACTTTTCTGGGATTTGTACATCCTGGAGCTTTTTTTTTTAAAAGAAACAAAAAACAAAACAATAGATTTGACATTACACACGTGTCACTTATTTGGGTGTGAGTGTGTGTGTGTGTGTGTGTGTGTGTGAGAGAGAGAGAGAGTGAGAATAGTAGAGAGACATTTAGTGTGACAGACAGATGGGGTAAAATGGAGAGAGGGCTTCCTGTGTGTGATTTACAGAGCCGAGGGGAAAGAGAAAGAAGACCATATTAGGCAATGTTTGGCTCAACAGGAGAGATGGCTCTGACTGTTATCACAGCCTGTCTAAACACACACACACACACACACACACAGTCTGTAGATAGACTGTGACTGTGAAGTTGGTCTGCACTGTGACACATCCCTCCATCACTGAGAGTTCACGTTCAGATTACTTAACTTTACTTACTCACTAAAATGCTGAGACGTCTGTGCTTTTAATTTCCGTAATTCATTTTTTAAAAAAAGGGAATTATCGCGGAGTGTGTTGAGTCAATCAGGTAGCGTGTATACAGCAGCTGTTCCGACTCCCATCATGCTGCATTCTTTCCCTCCTGTGCTGTAGATTCTGTCTGTGTACAGATCACAGCGTCGCTGAACACCGCTGTCTGTTTCTGATTCTACCACTTGGAGTTACTGAAGTCTGTAACACACAGGGGTGGGGGCTTTGCAGATTGGTGACCCACATTTCTGTCTTGAAGGTTTTTTTTTTTTTTTTTTTTAAAACACACCGGCGCAATTCGCTAACTCTTGATCCACATCTCGGGATTAACTGGGGACCAGAGTGTCCCAGAGCAGAAACACGCTGATCTAAAACACAAAAAAACCAAAGGCAGCGGATCACTACTGTCTTTGGAGTAGTAATAGAAAAGAAAGCTACATTTTACCAGCAGCTGTCAGATATTTTGGGCCCCTACAGTAGCTCACCAGCTGCTCTCTGACATGATAAATCCATTGTTTGTTCAAGGACCAGTCTCTTGCTCAGGAGCCCCTGAACAATTCAGGCTTTTGTCTCTAGCTACCAGCAGAAAGGGATTTAGTTAATTTCCCCCCATTTAGACGTACGAAAATTAGAGATTTGCCACTAACAGAAACTAATACAGCTAAGTATAGAGTGTATTGTACTGATTCCTCCCTGTATCTCTGCATAATGCGTTTCTGTGGTCAGTCTGCAGGACCCTAATGTGAAAATCACCACAACATTTCCTCAGAGAAGCGACAGATTTCCATTTGGAGTCTGCACCATTGATTCAGCATGTCATGAGTGAACGGGACCAAGACACAGCACTCCCTTCTCAAAGAAAGATGTAAACGAAGACATCGACATTTCAGGAATTCCACCTTTTTGCTTTCTTTCCTAGAGTGAGATGAAAAAGGCTCAACAGCCGGAGACGCTGCACAGACGCACTGAGAACCTGCAGGAGCAAGCTCGTCATCGGTAGATCCAGGGCACAACGTGTTGATCAGTGAGCTTTACACCTGCTGGTAGGTGCATGTTTGAATCCCGCCCGTATCCACAGACACACATCAGTCTTCACTCAGAAACTAATCTTTGCACATTAGAGATCTGCCTGTGCCAGGTTTGATCTAACACACAGCCGGCACACAACATGATAATGATGATTGTAAGGAAGAAGAAATGAGTGATACTGCCTGTGGTGTGACTCTCAGGAAGAGGAAGCACACACACACACACACACACACACACACACACACACACACACACAGAGTCAGGCTGGGAGAGGGCAGATTTGTTTGTTGGTTTGGTTTACATGAGGGCAACACATCCTTTGAGACATGACTTACTGTGGGACTGTGGCTTTCTGTGTATGTGTGTGTGTGTGTGTGTGTGTGTGTGTAAAAGAGAGAGAGAGACAGAGAGTAGGACTTTCTTCTTAATATGGACTTGTTGAGCCCAGAGCAGAGGGAGAAGGACTGAGTGAGATAAAGGCGTCCTCTCCCTCTGCTGCCTTTTAAGAGAGTCTCTCCTCACTGTGACTAGAAAAGGGAATGTATGTAGCCAGCTGGAAGGGAGGGGGTGGGGTGGGGTGGGGGGGGGGTGTTGGTGTGTGGGGGTGGGGGGGGTTGGTCGGGGTGACAGACTATCAGTGGGAGCAATCGCAGACTGGAAGAGGGAATGTTTATCCAAAGCCGCGATCCCATTTTCCATGATCCCCCCCAAATTAAAGGCTGGCTCACTCCTTATATGGGCAGACTGGGTGTTTCCAGCCGAGCAGAGTTGGAACATTCCTGGAAAACACCCGGCTTCTCTCTCTCTCTCTCTGCCCCTGTCTTCATATGTCTCTCTCTCTCTCTCTCTCTCTGTCTCCTCTCTCTGCCTGATGTATCAGTAACTCAGTGATATGGAAGGCAAACTGTTGTTGGAGTGTTAGTGCTGGTGCTCAGAGGACATTAATGGCCCACGGTCCTTCCAGGAATTATACCGTGTTACAGGGGTAAGATGGCTCTACAGAGTGCTGTCTGTTTTACCTCTTAAGCTTCAGTTGGTTTCAGAGAAAGAAACACTCATAAGGAGTTAAACAACAATATGTGCACATTTTAAATGAAGACAACAAACAGAAGCCTCTTATCGTCCAGAACAGCAATTCATCTACTGAGCTCACAGGAAGCTTTTTCTACCACTGCTTCCGCTCAGTTCACTTAGGTTGGTGGTTCGACACCTGTGCTTTGCCAGGTGAGAAGTTAAACCCCTGCAAGTCATCGGAAAGCAAGACTTTCCTGGGGAGTCAAGTTACTTTTTTAAAAGCATCAGTAAAACAAACCATTCAACCACCTCAGACTCCTGAGACTTTGACCCAGCACTGTCCAACACCAAAATACTCCCATATGTCTCCCAACAAATGCATTTCAGTCCACCCTCAAACCTCAAAGGTGAGAGCTGTGTGTCCTCGTGGGCCTCCAACAGCAAGAGGATGATGGACTAAAGCTGGACTAAACACACCAACTTTTGTGTGCTCCCAAATATGTGGAGTGCATGGACTCAGTGTTTATCAGTTGGGCTTTGGGCCTGAAGCCTTCACATCAGTAGCTCCTGTTGTCGAGCCTGTGAGCAGCTGTAGCCTTTGCAGGTGCTTCTCTGATCTGCCTCGTGCAAATCAATCAGGCTACAAGAACGCAGTCAGAACCAGGATCAGTGTGTGTCTGTGTGCAGGGACACACTGGTTAGTCAGCTTCCACATCCTGTGAAGACAGACTCATGGCTGCAGACTCAGTGTCCTCTCTACTGTTTGTCTGACACAGCTGGATCTTTACATTGGTCATGACTTTTGTTTTGTGCTCAGTCAGCTTAGTTTCGGGTTTGTGGCCGTCTTTGCACCAACAAAAGCAAAATGTTCATGTCAAATGTCTGACCCATCTGGGTGTCTTCTTTTAAAAGTTTCCTAACTGTTCAGGAAACCTTCATGGTTAAAGGATCCAACAGTAGCTGTTGGTACAAGCGTCCTGATGTCAGCTTCATGAGGTTGTGTCCTCTGCACTTTAATGCTTTTCTGTGTTTGAATGTAAAGTTATGTCATCTAATCTAATCAAAGTAACCAGTGACTCCAGCTGTCAGACAAGCATAGTGGAACAAGAAAGCTTCTACTGATC
Organism: Toxotes jaculatrix; assembly: GCF_017976425.1. Taxonomy (NCBI): domain Eukaryota; kingdom Metazoa; phylum Chordata; class Actinopteri; family Toxotidae; genus Toxotes; species Toxotes jaculatrix. The sequence goes on along the minus strand of NC_054403.1, from coordinate 2,257,635 downwards.
ATTCACTGAGGAGCAGTAGAACTGTAGAAACTATATAAAGTGTATAAAGTGTGTGTGTGTGTATAGATACGTGTGTGTGTGTGTGTGTGGGCAGGGTGTCAGATGTCTGTTGCTGTCTTGTCTCTTTTAACAAAGTATGTGTGTGTTATGTTTCAGATGTCAGGGATGAGTATGTAGAAGAGAGGTGAGTGCACACACACACACGCACGCACACACACACACACACACACACACACAGACACACACACACACACAGAGAGCTGTATTTGTGTATGCGTGTGAAATATGAGATGGAGCAGCAGCAGCAGGACAGGAAGTTGGTATTATGTAGGTCTGTTGGGGGTTAAAGTCATTTCCTGTTTACCCTGCCCCTTCCACACGCTGCCCCCCACCCCCCCTCCCCCCGGACTGTAAATAGTACAAAGAAGGAAAATATAGTAGACATATAATAACTAAGATCACAGCCATCAGTCAAAGTTTCAGATTATGCCGATCACATTGCCCAGAACAGAAGACTGGAGTTGAATAAAGTTACATTTGAAATAATAAAGTATTGTAAAAATTATTATAATTGTCATAAAACACTGATCTGAAAGAAAGATCGGGTCCCCTCAGACGGACCAGCGGAACATCTCAGCTAGGGGAACTAACATGCCCAGAGACGGCAGCAGCATGGGGAATCAACACGCCGTCTAACCTGACCTGTCCGTGCACCGTCTGCTACGTCTGTGATGTGATGTTTTCTCCCGTCGACGTCTTGTTCTTCCCTGCGGCCCACGGTGCAGTGCTGCATCTCTGGTCAGTTGGTAGTCTGAGATGAAGCACTGTAGCTCGGGATGGAGGACAGAAATACCAATCTGCAGATCAGCAGCAGATCTCCAAGGAGCCGGTTTGCCTCAGTCAGGCAGAATGACGTGGGTGATGGTGGGGGGGTGGGGACAGGAGGGACGCATGGACACAAACTGTGGAGACACAGGACCATTCCACAAATTCTGCTCCATCCATTCATCAAAAAAAAGAGTTCACTGACCTCTTGCTTTTCTTCTCCTCTCTCCTGGGGTCCAGTTTTCCCAGGAATCCCTTGACCTATCAGAAAGGGGGATTCCTGGAAATACTGTTCTTGGGGGCGGGGCTTATCACCACTTCCATGTACAGTATGTTCGAGAGCTCGAGAGAAACACAACTAACTTGTTGTTTCAGTTATGTGATGCGATGCGAAGATGTAATGTCCTACATGATTACTGCTCCTTCTTTAATAAACCTTCAAGACAAAGACATGTTTGAATTTATTGTCATTTACTATAAGGGTATGCTGCAGTTTGAGATTAGAGTGCAGGAGAAAAAAAATGTCCTGCTTTTAAAATAAAATATTCATCGTTTTAAATTCACAAGACCCACTTCTCAGAGGTGAGCTCACTTTTTCCGAACTCTTTTCAGACTCAGTCACCAGCAAACCTCTGTGGATTTACACTGCAGTTCACACATTTACGTGCTCTATTGTCTCTATAACATGGACCCAGACACAGACAAAGAGAGACTTCATAGAGTGTCCTCAGCCCCACAGAGGAATTCTTCTCTTCATGGAGGTGGAGAGTTTATGATCAGGTGTCCCTCTGGGACACAGTGAAACTCAAAGCTGCTTCAAAGACAGTAGTGATCCGTATTGTAACGCTGCCTGTGGTTTGTGTGTTTTAGATCAGTGTGTTTCTCTGGGACTCAGATGTGGATCCAGTCTGTTGTTGCATTGGTGCATTTTGGGTGTGAGATGAACTGTGGTGCTGAGCTGCATGTTGGTAAAGAGACGTGTGTGAAGAGTTTTAAAAGGGGAACTCAGGACAGAAATTTGAGTCACCAAAAAAAAAAAAAAAAATCTGTAAGAACCAAAGTCTTATATAGCATCATATAGTAAAATTATTACAGTAAAAAGAACTTCCTGTAGCTAAAGTGAAGGTAAAGATATCTTTGTTTATTGTGCAATATTGGAAAACACTTTACTTCTTTGGGTCTGAAACAGTTACTGCAATGAAACCACATGAGAGGTTTAGAGGGTAAATATCTCTGGTGGAACTGATAACTCACAGACAGAAACATGACGAGGAGATACAACTACATTCTGACTTTAGCCAGCAGCTCACAAGTCAAAATTGTGCGGAACGGCTGATTTAACATTTTACAATATTTTGTATTTTATAATCTTATAGTATGTTTTTAATGTAAAATCTTATTCTGAAGAGTAACTAGTAACTGTAGCAGCTGTTAGAGGAATCTAGTGCATTAAACCATAGAATATTTCTCTCTGACATGAAGTGCAGTAGGAGTATAAAACAACATAAAATGGAAATACAAGTACAGAAAAAAAGAGAAAAAAAATTCTTTGTTTTTGGCCTAAGGTCAGCTAAAATAAAAAAGGTGATTTTTACATATTTAGAGTGATTTTAAGGTGCCTGTTCTTTCAACAACAACAACAACAACAACAAAAAGATCGTTGTCGGTGTATATATTTTGATGTCTAAGATGTGAGAAGCTTCATGTGTCAAAGCCACGATCACGAAGTGGCTCAGTTCTTTCTCTCACACTCCTCTCTCTGCTCTGAGCCTCACATATCTGAGCAACGACAGCTGTAAGCAACATCCTCAGACTGCAGGTCATGCACAGAAAGATGGAGACAGTGTGAGTCAGCAGAAACACCGTCTTCCACCACATACTGTACACTACTCACTACACGGTCTTTTTTTTTTTTAATTTTTTATTTACTGTAGTTACTGATAATAATGAAAAAAATGATCGGTCAATTTCTGCGAGCAGACATATCCAGACTGGGATCACTGACCTGTGTGAAGCGTGAGCTCTAATGACTTTGTGACACAGCCTGTGACAGTGTAGAGACCTTTCTGAAGCTGAGACAGAGTTTTGTCTGAATCAGTATTAAACACTGATCTTGTATTGTGTCGTGAAAAGCCATGAAATTCTGAGCGACCAGGCTCTGTATAAGTTTTGGATTGGATGGGCTCATCCTGTCCAGCATGAAATCACAGAATCATGGCATGAGGCCACAAGGTGGCGCAGTGGTAGCATGTAGCTGCACACAGGCTACACACACACACATAGGCTCAATATTGTGAATAGAAACCGTGGCCCTTGAGCAGTTGCCACAGAACTGAATTGTCTCCATTTATAGACCGTTTGCCTGTGGACGTAGACTCTTTGAGATGCACCTTCTAGCTTTATGCAATTCACACCCTCATATCAGCTGATTCCTCTTGTGCATAACAAACTCAAAGTGTCTGAATGCGTTTTTATCTATAAACACTAAGAAACAGGAAATTTGGTTGGAAACACTTGTTTTTTTTTTTTTAAATCACACTCCTGTTTAAAGCAAACAACCTGTCCATGGTCCGTGGACATATGAACCAACCACTCCCATGTCCTCTCAAGATTTTGAAAACTCACACTCAGCACATCCCACTGCTTGAATTAACCTGCACTTTGACCTGCTACAACATTAAAACTCTTATCTGACAATTTGATCAACTGCTCTGACTCAGCTCAGAGTAAATGGAGGAACTGGTTCGCCAGCTGGTTGGGTTTTGCACTGGTCACGTGTTCCTCGCCCTCTTACACTAAGGCTGACTGTATTACTGTTACCAACAAGTAGCTTGTTTAAATGGTGCCAGAAAGCTGGTGACCACACTGACTTTAATGTTAGATGATATCAAACTGTAAAATCCGGTCTGGGTCTCTGATGATGATGATGATGAAGATGAAGACGATCATGATTCATGTTCCGTGAATCATTGGTTTCAGCAGTAGTTTTCCACCAAACACATATTTTACTGATGCAGCTACACAAAGCAGGTTACGCAGCTTCACACGTAGAAGCGTGTCAAAGTGTGTGTGTGTGTCACTGGAGGAGGTGTCTACAGGTAAAAGCATGTTACTGCAGCACACACACACACGCGTCACACACCTGAGGAGAAAAGTCTGTTGAAACTCTGAGTAAAGATTTGTCAGAAAGGCGTGGAGGAGCCAGGAAAACACACTCTCGCTGTTGTCTTACATTAGTTGTGAGGACACTCATTGACATAATGCACTTTAGTCGCTTACTCTAGCCTTCTCCATCACAACTAAATGCCTCACCCCAACCCTTACCCTAACCTTAACCTAAACCTGATTTTAACCTGGACCCTAAAACCAAGTCTGAACTGTCAAACAGCTCTTTGAAGTTGTGAGGACCAGACGACATGTTCTCACAAAAATGGTTTGTCCACGCAACCACAGAAAAACATGTACATCAACATACAAACACCCACACACACGCACATACTTACTGACCAAACATCTATTCTTCCCCAGATGTGCGTACTTAAACCAACAGAAACGCACCTTGCTGGGTGTGGCTGTCCTGAGCTTTCAATGAGTCACAACACTACCATGGACACACACACACACACACACACACACACACAGATCCTTTGAACACTGTAATGCAACATAACGAGCAGTATGACGGCTCAGTCATACTTCTGAATATTCTGGTGCCCTCTGTGAGACGTGTGCTGGCTCCTCTTTCCATTATAATATTTTAAAACCATAACATTATTCATTACATTATTTAAAATCTATATTCAGATTCATGAATTATTATCTGGCCTGTGTCATGGTTCTTGCTTTGCATGCACACTAGCATCTGTTACTTAACATATTCAGGATATTGGAGTTATTTTTGGATTAAACATGACACAACTTTCAGTGCACACTTTATGATGCATTACAAGTATGAAGAAATGAATCAGAAATGCTGCGACATGCTTCAGTAGGCCTGAGTTTCTGAAACAGAAGTAACCTATACATACTGCCTTTACACACATGTATAGGACAGATAACACACCAATACCCATTCATCCATGTTGTGCTCGGAAAACCTCCAGAGGAAGGCGTCCAAAGGGAAACTGATCAGATGCCTCAAACCAGCTCAGCCTGCTCCTTTAAACACAGAGGAGTACTGCCTGTACTCTGAGCTCCCCTCCAGATGTCTGAGCTCCTTAACCTGTCTATAAGGGCTTAGTCCAGCCAACCGGCAGATGGATTCTGAGGTCCCAAACCCGGACACTCTCCTCCCTCAGCTGTGTTCTTGAGGTTCTGTCTGGACAACCCTGATGGAGGCCAACACCAACTGGAAATGAGACTTCCTACAGAGAATAACTGATACAAGCTCCTCCCTCACCCACAACCCTTCCTCTTCTGCTGCTTGGGGTGACCCCAGGACCAGCCTTGAACAAAAGGTCTCCTTCTTCAGCTTGACGACTTCCTGCACTGCTGGTGTCCAGTGCTGGATTTACAGGTTGCCAACACAACAGCACCTACCACCCTCTGACCACAACTCGGTGCAACCGCCTCCACACGGGAAGCTTTGAATGCAGTTCAGTTCATCAGGCTTCCATGTCCCTCAGGCTACCCTAGGATGCATGAGAAACCCCCATAGAATTTTGCAGTTAAACCTTGTGGACAGGTGTCTCACCCAGGTGTTCCCAGTTCAACCTTACACATTTGAGTCTACCAGCAGTCCAGGAGTCTCCCTTGCTATCTGATCCAACTCTGCACCAGGTGGTTATCATCACTCAGTGTCCAATACAATGATATGACCACAAAGCTGATCACAGATCCTTGATCTTCGTATTTTTGTATGTTTTACTCTATTTCATGTTGTCTGACTTTGTGTTACACTTAGGTGGTTTTTATTTTCATGTTTTTAGTTTAAAATGTATTTGTTCATTACCGTTTAGATGCACGTTAACTTCCTGCCACTGTGCATGTGACCATTCGGCCACTAAATATCTGCACTTTCAGACATTTTTGGATGATTTTAACCAACCAGACACGAGGGTGTGGCCATAGGAGCCCACGGTGAGACCTCCAGAAACTGCAAACAAAGATGGAGACAGGAAACATAAGCAAGCACAACCGAGGAAGGCGGTGGTAGACTGGCCAAAATATTCTTCTTGTTTTGGCCTTGGTGGCTCTGGTTAAAAAAAAAAAACATAATTGCAAGACAATTCCTTAAAAATAATTAAAACCACACAGTTGTTGGTAGCCGAGATGATGTCTGATTCTGATCATGATCCTCTCCCGGAGGATTCTAACCCCAGCAGTGATGCTCTACTGGAGACCAAATCCACGTCCTCAGGCAGTCGGTGCAGGAGCACTCATGTAGCTCCGCATGTGGGTGCCCTCCAGATGAGTCAGACCCAGATGCATCTGCTCCAGCAGCTCGTCCATCCCACCATTCCCGCTGATGGCCTCAAAAGGACCAATCAGCATGTACTTCACCCTCCGTTCCCGAAAAAATGCTTCAGTCTCTGCCCTATCATGAGCGGACCTCGTGTGGCATTACAGACACAGAGTCCGCAGAAGGAGGAGGGACAATGAAAACACTGGTCAATACTGGTTTCTTTTAACAACGACCATGATCAAACAAACCTTATGGAAGTGTTTATTCCCAGAACCATGATGATGAAGGCCCCCCCTAACCAAACGAGGACGAACCAAACTTTAACCAGACATGTCCCTCTATACTTTATGGTTGTGTTTGGGGACTTGTTGAACACTGTTGTGCTGTGACTGGCTGAATCCATCCAGTGCATAGTGAAGGTAGTGGAATGTGTTTGCCCAGCAGCAAATATGTGAGTCACCCAACAGGTTTGAAAATGCCTGCAAACCTTTGGCGTGTTGTGCACACATCATTTCACAGAGAGACAGTCAATAAGTATTGTTAAAGCCATGGAAGGGCTAAGTGTGGACTGCAGTCCAATATATATATATCTTCACTCCATCTCAATATAGTTGATACCAGGATAAAAACCAGTTAAAGTAGACCAGACATCTTGTACATTCAGCAAGATAATGCTGCCGTCGTGGAGCCGCAGTCGTAGAGGAATGACAGAAAGTGCCCTCGGGTCACGTAAAAGAAATCCAACAAGTCCACGATAAGGACTAAAAACAAGGTGTTAGTCTGTCTCTCAGTGCAAACAGCCCAGAGACCAAGAGACAGAAAAACCTCATAAATATGCAGTTACATTAAAAAAGGCTCAGTCATTTTCCTCAAACAGCTACTCTATTAATCCACACTTAGAGCTATAGTGAGTGTTTTTGCGGCAGCAGGACAGTGTGTGTGTGAGTTAATGGTGATGAAGATGAATGTGTAACAATAGATCACCGAGGTGTTTTTAAGAGTTTTTAGGAAACAATGGAGCTCTGTGCCTCCTCTTGTTGGACACCTGTGGAACCAACTGGTTTGATTCTGAACATGGAATTAACAAGAAGAATTTGGAAAGAAGAAGAAGAACAGAAATTCCTCTGATTTCTGATTTTAATGCTCAAAGACCTGATATTAGAAACAGCAAGTTTGCGTGTAACTTGAACAAAAAGGTGTAGAATGTGTTATGCTTACTGGATGACCAGGCTCTTGATCAGTTTGTTAATGATTCACTGACCCGTTAATCACTTTTGACAGCAACGTAACTGTGTGCTGTTGGTGTTTCAGTTTCCCAGAAAGGCAATAAACACCTGTTGCACTTCTTCTAACCACTTCATTGTGGCTGCTTCCACTTGCACTACACCTCCCATATTTTGACGACTCAGCAGTGACCACATGGACCTTTTCATGTCCTTAAAAAAGACATCAACTACATGCCCTGCGTGTTTAATCTTATCTAGCTACTCTCTGCTCTCCAGAAAACAGAGCAGGAAAAGATTTTTTTTTAACTTCATGATTCAGATTCATTTATTGACTTAATACTATGCAAATCACCTTGGCCCAAAATAATTTAAAAAAAAAAACACTTTCTTCTGATATTTTTTGATAGGTTTCATATGAAAAGATATTTATGCTGGTACATAAATGCCTCCAAGAAATAGCCATATCCTTGCATGCTAAGTCCAATACTGAGAAAAGCTTGCACCTTCTCCTGCCTACTCAACTTTTATATTACCAAACTAACTGCCAGCCACAAAAATGGAAGCATTACAACCTTAAACAGTTTACAAACACACTGGAGTACTGTGACAAAGTTTTAAGCAGTGTGTAAACTCTGGGAAACTAACTAACTGATGTGTGTTTTGCCCTTGAGGCTTACTGTACATACTGAACTGCAGCCCACATAAAAGTGCAGAACAGGCCACTTCAGGGCTCATCTGATCTGGTTTATGTACAAGAGTTGACAGTAGACTCAGTGCTTGTAGGCCTGTGGGTATTATCCTAATTTCCTGTAACCTGCTGGAGACTCTCTGCAGCACTTTGGTTACAGAGCTTTTATTGTCTGGTAATGTTAATAACTGCTTTGCATTTTGCTTATAATACTTTTAACATCTCCAGGTTATTTAATATTTCTGCTAACAACTGACTGCTAATAACCCCAGAGGGTAGTGGTTGAAATCACAGTCCTGTTCACATCTGGCATTAACATGCCTCAGTTGATCCGATCCGAGGATCGCTGCCTCCAACTGGTTAAAAACAACAAAGCATTCTGTCTTTTGCAAACAGAATTGATGTTTTAATTAATTTGCATATAGAGCAAGGAAGTGTGATCCGACCACAAGTTCCACTGGAGACACACGTGAAGACGCATCTTTATACCACTTGTGATCGGATCACCTGAGACGCTGGTTAATGCCAGGTCTGACCAAGGCCACACAGGCCCCTGTAGCAGCAAGGGGCTGTATCCCTGCTATTTGGGTGGTATTATTATAACCGTCTGTTCTGCAAGGTGTTCTGTGTCAAATGGACAATGTGCACATCTGGGGAGCCACACGGAGAGCATGGTGAGAGCCTCTGCAAGAGTTTCAAGTTCCTGGGGTTAGTCGTCAAGGCATAGGGGGAGGAGCCTCCAGGAGGAGCAACAAAGACATCAAAGTCTGGGCTAGCCTCAGTTCCTTTAACCAGACTCTGGGGCAAATCAGCTCCACTACAGCAGCTGTTAGAACAAACCAAGACCCTCATCATTTTAACAAAGTTAAAGAACAATTAATTTGTTAGCACAGAAAAAAAAAAACGCAGCTCCCATGAAGGAACTACAAGCATGGCATTGTGGGTATTTAACATCATCACGTGGTGTCACATCCATAAAACCACCACCGCTCTCTTCTATCATCATTTGTACGGCTTTCCAGTTGTAATCTGTTGTGTACAAACTTCTATGCTGTTAAACCACAGCTTGTTCATGGGCTTGCCATGGACAGTAGGGTTCATGGGAAATGGAATTTGTTAAAAGCCACTTCTTAAAAAGAAATAGGGAAAGCTGATATCAGTGTATGTATTAGCTTTTTTGTAGTTTATGCTCATCTCACTTCATGTTGACAGGGCCTTAATAATAGCAGCAGCATAAAGAAGGCAGGAAGAGCACAGGGCTGTGTGAATTCATTCTGTAGACGAGCCACTGTTTTCTCTTTATTGTCATTCAGACAGAACAACCGACCCACCTTGGGTACAACTGTTTCGGTTATTGTTAAACTTGAATTAAGAAGATTGGCTTGGGTGTTTATTTACTCTGTGTAAAGTTCAGCGCTGCTTGTGTAACAGTTCGTGTGATTGGTACAGATCAATCACCTAGGCCTGTTGAGACAGAAATCAGACAACCGTTCCTTCACATTTTCCTCCCAGTTCTCATGCAGGTAGCTGATAATGACTTGTGCATGAAAGTCTGAGTAATGTAATGTTTTTATTGGAGAAGACCATAGGTTTTACAACAGATTTAATAATAATTCAGAGCTCTAAAGAAAGAGGGAGAGAGCCAGAGTATCATTCTACCATTGACTGTTGCCATCAGCTGCTTATATTGTCAACAGGCAAACTCCTAATCACCATAGGAAAACAAAAAGAAAACAAGAAAAAAAAAAACATTTTTGATTTTTTTTTTTTTTAGTAAATAACATCCAGGGTTGCATCATTCAATTATTTCAGAAAGAAAAAGGGAGAACAGTTCTCAGGTTTACATGTTTAAACATTTGCTTGGTAAAAGGAGGGAGTGAAATAATTAAGGAGTGAAGAGGGGAAGAGATGCTGAGATGTTTCCACTGGGAGAGGAGGAAAAAAAAAAAAAAAAGAGGGTCAGCTGACTATCTTCTTAACTTCAGTTTCCAAAGAAACCTTACAAAAAGTCAACACTGAAAGGAGGACAGACGGAGGGATGGATGGATGGGTGGGGGAGGGGGGGTGAGTGGTGTCTAGGATGGGGCAGGGGGCTACAGCCTCCACATCCAAAAAAACCTGCTTTTTCTTTTTGGAGTGGAGAGTTTTATTATATATACATATGAATATATAGATAACACAGCTGACAAACGCATGTGTAAATCTATACATTTCCATTACATAGATAGTTATTATGGAAGGACAGACACAGACTTTCTGTTTGTCGCTTGTCCAGGAAGAGAGAGACGTGTTGGTCCTGGTCACCAACGCTCCTGCAGCTCTGCTCTGGGCAGAGAGCACTCAGAAACCTACAGACACACAGAAAAACAGAGGCAGCATCATTAGCACGAGGTTCACGCATATATATATATATATATACCCAGGAGAGCGACAGAGATGCTGGCCACACCGCAACAGAAGCAGTGTCTGAAAGCAGGAAGTCAGGAGTGAAGATTAGCAAGCAGAGAGGGAAGAATGGTATATCAGTTCTGGACGTGGTGAACATTTTACACTGTTACAACAACATTTTGTTAATCTGTGTAGAACACTATTATTAATGCTAATGTTAGCAGACGCTGCTCCTGTCACTGCTCTCGTGACAAAGCACCAACCGATATACAGCGTTTGCATTCATGAGTCACCGGGAAATATAGCATGGACGATATTACTGAAATGATTCAAGAACTGTTATGCAATGCAAACGGCCAACACGATGAGAGGAAAACCGTTTTTCAGTAACTACATTTTTCCACTTCAGGAAAATTTTCACATACAACAGGATCGATTCAGACTGACAACTAAGCAGGAATGGTATTACCATAGCAACAAGTGCTGTTTGACAGTGAGAGGAAACCGTATTTCAGCTTAGGGCTGAGGTCAGAAAAAGCTGCTGCTTACAATATCAGCTAAACACCAGGTGTGATGGTAGCACACAGTCACACTGCTATGAAAGCAAGTGTGGTTGAAAATAAACACCACAACACACACACACACACACTGCGGTGGATGTGGGGTGGTGAAGGTGTATTCAGATAAGAATGGGTGATGATCAGCCCACATTCAACCCTAGCTGGCAGGAGAGGTGGGATGTACAGATGTGAGTCACTTCCATGCCACAGTGTGGTCTGACCATGTGCACATTAAGACTATAATTAATACCCTTATACATCAGCTTTGGGTATCAATACTGTTTAACTTTGAAGTAACCAGGAAAGTCTGAGTGAGGTCTGACTGAGACGGGCAGGCATTATGGATGATACGGTCAGGCTTTCAGAGCAGGAGCTACAGGTCAGTTCACAATCAAAAAGTGAAGGTTTTAAAATCAGGAGTCTGGGTGGAGCAGGAACAGGGCCTAATGTAGCTACAACTTGATGACTGAACCACACTAAAGAGACGGAATTAAAGACCGTCAAACAACAGCTTCTCCACTCCTGCACCATGACACTCTTACAGTAAGGAGAGGTGTGTGGGGGTATGTTAACATTTCATTAAGCTCACACGTGGCATGTATGTACAACTATCGATCAGATGTTGACCAGTTAGAAACGAAATATTCTGCCACAATGTTGGGGGGGAAAAAAAATTTAAAAGCTTGCATTTGAAATATTTAATTTTGTCTAATATAAAGGTCTTTATTTTGATTTGGAAATGAAATGAAATTAGATAAAATGTAATTAGCAATACAATCCACGTGAGCTTTGTTCCTGAACGTGGGAATCGTCTACTGGCAGAGTATGGCAGGGAAAATCAGCTAATGGAAAGCGTCTAAATGAAGGTTGAAGAGTTCTCTGCAACACTTTGTCCATGCTGAGATACATGTCCTTTTAGCTTGTCTTTCAGCTTAAACACAGGAGAACTGAACACATCAATTCTGTATGGTCAAGATTAAATTAAGCTGAACGTTTCGTTTCAAATTCGTTTTTTTCCCTAGTAAATAGGCAAATACAAATAAAGTCTGATTGAGCGAAATGTTTCTGGGTGTGTTAGGCGAGGGAGAAATGAGATTCCTCGTCAGGGGAGGTGTCTTTAGATCAAATTCATTAAGGCTGATTCAGAGTAGTTACACTTGGTTTCATCAGACATTATAAGTGGGTCCTCATTTTAACATCTTTGTTTTTATTAAACTATGTTGGTGAAGAGTTGCAGCATTTGCTGCAGTTATAAGCAGCGCTTGGAGAGCCTGCACATAGTGTGTTCCCAGAAAAGTAGCTGGTGGATCAAAGTGCCTATGACCAGGAGAACACACGCCGACTGTGTGACTGTCCACACCGGACCTGTTGAAGCCTAAACCGGACAGCACTTGTCAAACTAGTACAGGGAAGTGAAGCTCAAACTCCTGACTTGACCAACCTCCAAAGCTCAATCCCATATCAGTTATTAAACAGACAGACATAATTATGGTGGCCCTGAGGCACAAAACACAGCAAAATTTAACCCCCCAAAAAAAGCACTTCAACGTTTCACAATACAGAAAAAGGCAGGAAAAAGCATTCTTGTTTGTGGCTGGACAGAACTAGAAGTATGGATGTACTGTGGGATGCTGATGGGCTTATGCATTTTCCACAAAGACAATATTAGTGCTCACAGCTAGATTTTTTTTATTTTTTTATTTATGGCAATAAAATCCAAGCACTAAGCTCCTGGTCCAGCTCCTGCATGCCGTTGAGTGCACAGTTCTTTTCTGTACCCATGGTGTATCTTGGACCAAAGAGCAATTGTTAATTTTATGGACTGGTAATTCAACACGAATAGCTGCCGTTGCTTGAAGTTGATCTGTCTTGTATGTAGGGGAGTAGGAAGGTCATTGTGTTTAAACACGTTTCAACAGTTCTACCACCTCCGGTGGTATCAAGTGTAGTTGAAGAACTCCAGTTGAAGACTGGCTGAAGATGTGCAGAAGGAAAATGTGATTTGCCTCCCTGCTCTGGCACAATAAGATGGAAAATGCCATAATTCAGGCACCAGCTTCAGCTGATCCCAGTCTTAAAATGATGTAGCTACTTTTTCCTGTTGTGTTCCTGGCAGTGGTAGATGCTGTAACATGCCTAAGGGTGTTAAGGGTGTTAAGAGATGATGACACAATTACACTTTCTGCTTTTGGAAAGGCATGGCAAAAAGGGAAAACTTTTACTCTGGATGAAACCTTTCTGAGGAGAAGCAGATATTTAACTACAACCTATCTCATGCACAATGTATAGAGGAAAAGACATTTTGCATTTTAGCATCCCAGTGGTGCACTTTTGACGAGTACAGCCTGAGCATCACTAACACTGGTGGTTAGCTGTCACATTTTCCAACATTTACATTTCGGTTTTTATTTTGGTTTTTACTACTAAAATATAGATTTATTTAATTTGTGTTTTCTCACCATTTAGTTTTACTTTTAATGTGTATTTCATTTAATATAGATTCGAAGTTAGATACAAGTTATAGAAGAATACAAGGATAGTTATTATTTGTATTTATTTCGGTTATGTCCGTGCCAGCAATCTACAATTGCACACTGTAGATATATAAATATACATGTACAAATATTAAGTAAACTTTATTTGACCATTGTTGCCAACAATTATCAGAAAATGAAAACTTAACGGGACCATCTCCTGTTTTTACTGCGACACTACACAAAAGTTTAACGAGGTTAACCAGAACAGTTATGTAAATGAATATATTCAAATGGCCCATCACCTACCACATAATCCCAGTTTGAAAGTGAGTTTGCTCCAAGCCCAATTTTTCTTACTGATATCCTCGTACACTGGGGAGATGTCATAATTCAGGATAGTTGGACAAAAGTGTAATTGGCTCCTCCATCGTTTCCTCATCTGCAAAAGTGTTCGTGTTGAAGAGAGCAGCAGCCACAATACATGTAAACATAACTTTTGTTTACAAGGAAACGCTACAGAGCACCTTTAATGTATTTTCAAATATGCGGTTTTGGTTTTGGCCATCTTATTTAAAATGCTGTTTTGGTTTCGTATTAGTTGTGTTTTGCACAATATTTTATTTTTTGTTTTGTGCAATGTCGCTGTATCTTGCACCTCTGGGCCACCATACAAAAGGCAAAGCAAAGCAAAGCAAACACAAGTACTCCGTGTCTATAATATTTAACCAATTCCCAGTGAAATTCTTATGCTTTTGTGTTTGTGAGCTTTGAAGAACGGAACAGGGAGGATATCTGAGAAACATCTGAGCTTCAGAAACTCTGACATTCAGTCAGTTGGGTGCTTGTTGCACATGTATAAGGCTCCAAGTAAGACATATTAACTGAAATGATATTTGGTAGACTTTGCTATGCGACCTGGCCTTGGCAGAGTCAAACTGTGAGGTCAAACAGTAATTACAAACTAAAGACGTCTTCGAATCTTGGTTTACTCATTACGAGTCTGGTTTTGTGTACGGAATGCAGTTCATTGCTTTTCACTTTATGGTTTTGCCCTAGCATGACATTTATCAATATCTGAAAATATCCCTATTAATATCCTTACCATGGAAATCAATTTCAATAATGTCTTCAGTGGTCACCTTAGATCAGCAAAAGGATTTCAGTACTTACACTCATGCGTTCTTTCAAAATTAAACACCAGCGTTATTTTCAAGCCTATAAAGTGCATCTTGAAAGTGCTGGCCCTCAATTTACATTTCTCTTTTTACTGTCAAAAACTGATGTCATCCAGAAGTGACAAACCTGTGCTAAACACAGTTTCTCACACACTGTTACGTGACCTAGTAACATAATTAGTCACAAAATTAGACATCGGATTAGTTTCTCTATTTTCTATTCCCCTTTTTCAAATTTCAAAGCTTCAGAAACTGTGAGCAACTGCATTTTTTTTTTTTTTTTTTTTTTTTTTAACAAGATCTGATGTCAGTTAGAAATGCTCAGGTTTCTGTTAGAATGGGCAATGATCCAATCAAATCAATCGTAAGTCAGTGGCTTGTAGACTGTGATATGTGGGTAGAAACTGAGAATCCTCAACAATGAGGCAGTGAAAGTTATGCTAAACGCTGACGAAATGAAGATACCTGGTTGCATTTTCAGCATTTCCAAATCAAAACCACACTGACCTCAAAGGATATATATTGCCGTTCATCTGTCATTCAGGAAAACTCCTGCCTGGTTAGCTCATGTTACATGGCCTCTTGAAAACTTCAAGCTTCACTTCAAGTTGCCTCTCTTGAGTTTCGCTGTCAGAATGTGTGCGTGAATTCTTTCTTACTTATATAATAGCTCTTTACCATTTTAGCAGCATTTTCCATGTAGAACAACTTCACTCGAGAGAGCATAAAGTAACATCACATGCCTTAATTCCACACCTGAGGGAGCCCCTGAGGATTCCTCACGATCCACACCTGGTCTCAATCAGCTTTGACACCAGGTGCGGATCATTAATGTCACAGTCAAACAGCACGAAAAAAACAAGTGTTACGTAAGGAGGGGAAAAAACAAACATTATCCAGTTTGGAGAGGGAATGTTAATAAAGACAGACTGCAGAAGAACCAGAGGGTTGTGTGTGTGTGTGATGAGAGCGAGTTAATCGGCATTAGAACAGTGTCACAGCGGAGAGAGCCCGTTGTCCAGCCCCAACAGAGGAACAGAAAAGTATGGCAGCAAAGTTAGTAGTCAAATTCCCCAAGGACGTCTTTGCTTCTGCAAGACAGACCAATTGTATCAAATACTTTTGGTTTTGGATTTTCTGTTCTTTTAGGGTACCTCCTCAAACTTATAATGCTGTTTGGCTTCATCATTCCAACAAGGAATAATATGTTTTTTTTTTTTTTTCCAATTTGGTGTTTTTATTCTTTTTTTTTTTTAAAAAAAGGAGCAATGAGGTGTGGGATAGGGAATAAAACAATATCTAATAGTCCTAAATACAATACTGAATGAATATAAGAGCAATTGGTGTCTGTAAAAAACGTCGCTTGGCTGTTTGCTACTAACCTTTCATGTTAGGCTTGGGTTTGTCAGTTTGCTTGCCTGTGGGGGTTTGTGCCTGCTGGCCCTGGCCCCCGGAGGAGGCCCCCTGCTGGGCTGCTTTCTGTTTCAGCATGGTCCAGTCAAATGTGTAGTCATACTGGTGGTTCAGAGTCCTAAAACACACACACACACACAAACATGTTTATCAGCATATTCCCAACAATCAGCTGTTTGAAACAAGGTCATGGAAGGTCAGGACAACACCAGCGGCACAGAAAAGATAGAAAAAAATGAAGCAATGAAAACAACAACAGAGCAGCAAGATATGGAGGGAGGGCAAAGTCAGCTCGAAGGAAGGGGGGGGGGGGGGAGAAATAAATAAAGGTAGGAAGAGAAGAAGATATTTCTATATGGCTGGGCTCTGGCTTAAGGACCTCCTGTTGTCCCTGGAGGTGATTTAAAGAGGATCAGGGAGGATGTAAATTAACTTGGTAGTTATGATATAAAAACTGATAATGAAAGTCATCATTTTAGCCAGTACAAGTGATGACTGTTCCACTTTGCAAATTTGTCCTCAGGTTCATTTTGTCATAACAAGTACAGAGGAAAAAAAAAAAGACCTGAATCAACACTGCATCTATGGCCTTTGTCCTTATGTGTATGTGTGTTTACCTGAAGAGGATGCGGAACAGTTGGCGCAGGTACATGTAGTCTGGAGCCTCCTCAAAGCGCAAGCCACGGCAGTAGTTCAGATACATGGCAAATTCTGCTGGGAAACCCTGGAAACACGCATTCGTACAAGTGAGCTGAGTGGAAGTGGAGTGAGATAAGCAGCAACACTGGTCCTGTTTTTACCGTGTCCTTACCTTACAGAGGACCTCAACAGGGGTGGACATCTTCTTCTCTGAGATCTTCTCATACTTCTGCTTCTTTGTGGCAGCCTTACAAACACACAATTTACTGAACAATTACCACCAACACCCATAAGCGGAACACTTACATTAACACCAGTTATAACCCATTAAATATTTATATCTTGCTTATAAATGCTAAGGGGACTGAAACAGTTACTAACAAACTAACAAAATGTAACATGCGAAAAGACGACAAAAAGCAGCTTGAGAATTGAGATGGATAAAGGCCATACGTTGGCTCAGTCACTTCGATTTTCATACCTTTAATCCCTGCCAAGGCAGACTAGTTCTGTTGAAGTACATCAGCACATAGCCTAGTGACTCCATGTCATCACGGCGACTGCAGACAACAATGAAGTCATTTGAGTACAGGAACTGGGCAACCAGACATGACTTCTAGTATTTTCTATGGAAATTGCCTTTGAGAACCAAATACTAAAGGTGTGCACAAACCTCTGTTCAATGCCCAGGTGTGCATTGATGGAGGCATAGCGTGCTGTGCCAGTCAGGTTCTTGTCTTCTCTGTAGGGGATGTGCTGTCGTGTTCGGTTGTCTCGGTACTTCTTCGCCAAACCAAAGTCAATAAGGAACAACTGACAGAGAGGGAGAGAAAACATAGTGGTTATCTATCAGCAACACCCCAAAAAACAGGGATAACAACCCAAAAGTTCATCAGTAAAGAAGATAAAGCATATAAAAGTACTTCAACACATATTTTTTTTTTTCATTTGAAGCAGAAAATTAGCAGAATCCTGCTGTAAAACGTGTGTCAAAAAAGGTCCTTCTGACGACATTAACATGTACAGGAGAACAGTACTCTTACACCATGGTAAAACTAACCCACTTCCAGATGTGACTGTGAAAGCTGCATCAGACAGGTTTTTAAACTTAACTTTATTAATGTACAATATGATTGTGGAATTTTAAAGATGTTGTAAACACAGAGGAATACAAACTCAAGTTATCATCATCATTTTATTACAACACTTTGTCACTGGGCTGTGAGAGCACTGACTCAATTGCCCTTCTTAAATGGCTGAAAATACACTGTCTAGTACATGGGGCTACAAAGGATGGTTATTAATACATGATTTCAGCATGAAAGAGATTCAGCAGTGGAATAAAGTTAGCACTGTGTTGATCCATTGTACGACTAACCATGAGATGGGCAAAGTTTCTGCCCAGTTTCAATCCCCTATAACGCACTGGGTGGCTTACTTGTCTAGTTAGACAGCTGCTTTCCTAAAGCTGTTCATCAGTCAGCCCTTTTGTTGGACCCTCTGACAATTATGCCACTTAGCTACCCTCTAATTTGACGGGCTGTGTTATGTGGATGACTGTGTTGCAGAGTCTGATTTTTTTTTCTCCCCCCATCTCTTTTTTTTTTTTGAGCACAGTAAACCATCCAAGGTACTCTCAGTGATAATGATAGCAGGAATATCGGTTTCAGCATGAGTTCAACAGGGTACAAAATGACAGGCTAAGGGCTCTGCCCTCATGTTGTCCAGCATCAGCTTATCCATCTGTATACAAGACAAGCCCTACTGGCCCATGGCCCATACCCAGTCAATGTTTGCCAAAGTAGCCAGTGTAAAAAGCCATGTAAATCAAGTCCATAGAACGCACCTCTGCAATGAGAGTCTGTTCAGCTGGTTCAAGCTCATCTTAAGATTAATGTCACATACCACCTTCCAGGTTTCAATGTTTGTTCAGGCTGCTACTGTAAAAAAAAAAAAAACAGCACTTCTTGGTCAATGTAAGGTCTACAGGAGCTCTAAAACCGGTACATATAGTGATAGTATTTAATATCTTTAACCTGAATTCAATGAATATGAAGGTAGAATCTCACAGAAGTGTGTTATTTTATTAATGTCATACTAATGTCCTAAATACTTGTAAAAGTCTGTGCTGTTTTGTTTGCAATACGTGTCCACATTAAAGGTCTTCATACAAACCATGACACCAGAGCACCTATTGTCATTAAGTTAAAGAACGACAGAATAAATACTGATGCGACACTCTACACTGAAGCAGAAAGGTGTGAAATTCAACTTCCAGACAACAACCAATTTACAGCTTTAGCAGGCAGCGTCAAAGGGAAAACAACCAGAAGTGAAAAAGAACTTCGACTCCCCTCTACCCAAACTCAATGCACTATTACTGAACAAGGGTTTTCACACACTGAGGCACACATTATACTGCCACATTCCACGTCCATACACACTATAACATGTTATGACCAAATGTGACCATACCAGACAGTCTGGAATAGCAGCTTACACGTATTGTGTCTTGATTTTCTAGTAAATTCAGGCAAACTACAGGGATGGATATGTTGAATTTCTTAGATTTTAGGTGCACCTCCTCCCCAGTACACCTGAAATACATTGCCATACTGACCAATCCATTATCGTGTACACTTGTCTAATAACTCAATATTTACTATGCAGGCTACTTCAGGGATATGTTTACTTATACTCCTTTTAAAAAATACATTTAGTTAGTTAGTTCTGTTAGTTTCAAGCCCTGAATGGAGTTAAGCTTTCTAGTCTGTTTAAATGAGGTTTGCTAAGATGGATTTACACTGCTGTCCATCAGTACATTCACTTGCACAATTTCACCAATTCATCATGCACCACACCAAAACAAATTAAAAAACTGAAAAGCCACTTCATTAACAGATTGAAACAAATAGAATTTAATTAAAAAAAGAGAACCTAATGAAATCATGATTGGACATTAGAAGCAGAAGCAGAGCGAGCCAGTGTGAGAGGCTAATTCCTGGTAAAGCGTGTGACATTTGCATTTGGCCTTAGTCTTAGGAGCCTTCATGACGAGAACATTGTGGCTAAGTTTATCGTGCAAGTATCACCAAACTTTTAAAAAGCATAGGGCGAGGGGGTTGCGGCGCTTACTGCTCACCAGCTGCCTGATGAAAGCCCTGTGGGGGCTAATGCAAAGTTGAGTTACATGCCTGCACATGACTGCACATCAAATTAAGCAAAGTTGGCCAAAGACATTTCATTTTGGAAAAAAGAATATGATCCTTAAAATTCTGGCAGTAATCAGTAACCACTCACATAAATCTAGGCCATTCTACGCATAGCTTGGCTGTGATTCACCTATTTAAAGATAATCTAAATTTGAAGAGCAATATTCATAATACTAATAATATTGTATAGTTTAAATAACCTAGCCACTGTTTTGTTGTTTTAAGGCGTTCCCATACAGGTGAGGCTTTCTGATTTATACCTCTAAAGTGTGAAATACCACTGGTTATTGGAATGCAAGCCATCTGCCTTTAAGCAACCCATGACAGGCTTGCTTGGCCTTTTTTTTTTTTTTTTTAATGAAGCGTTTCAGAGTTACCCCTTTAGGGCTCTGTACAGTCTGTACTACTTCTGATCTACTATGCAGCTTTCAGCTCAGAAACATATTTAAAAATTTCCATATTTCATGAAATGATGATGTACTGACTGAGCATGATTTCTAATTACAACATGATTTCTGGGAGCCACATTAGAAGTCTTAGTTAGACAGCTATCTAACAATACAAGGACGAGGCTACATTAAGTTCAATATTGCCTTAGCACTGAGATCAGATCATTTGATTTTGGTTCAGTATGAATTACTATAGAATGAATCATTGCATTGTACTTGGATAGATGCTTTCACTGCTCTCAGGCCAATCATTAACATTAAAGAGACAGGAACTGGCTTTTAAATCAGGAAAAGAAGCGGTTTGATTAGGGGGGACTAGGACCCCTTTTTACAACAAAAAGGGACAACAGCTGCTCCCTTGGCAATCTACCACTATAATGAAGTGCACATTGGGTGGAGGAGAACATACTTTGGGTATTATGAGTGCAAGATGGGTGCTGGTGGTCTGATTGACTTTAAACCAGTGTAGTTAGGTATGATTGCAAAGCGACAACTGCTGTTGTGAGGCAGCTGGTGTTGTGGTAAAGGTCACACCTGGTTTAATCCTGAGAAAGATGGGTCCTGAGAAGAGCTAACAGCCAAGCTTCTTTTCCTCTTCCCCACTGACGAGTCTAAACACTAGGGCAGACAGTAGAGGGGCAGGGGTCAAAATCACACAGCCTCTATCCACCTTCAGTCACAGTTAGCATGAGTACAACAGGCACTTCTGGTTGCACCCACAGGGTTTGCTCCCTTTGATACAACTAACAGTGTCCTGTACTGCTAGGATAAGACACCTCCTCCTGTACATCCAAGACTGGACCTACACAGACAAAGAAATCCACTTTAAATCTTTGTGGTACCGATATGATCATTCTGGCCATCAGTCAAGAAGAAACCACGGGACTGTGATTTTCTTCTGTCAGGACAACCATGGAAAGATCAATCGTGTACAACAAGAAGCCAAAAGTGTCTCTGGAAATGTGGAGATGTTTGAAACTTAAATATCATCTCTGACCTGAGACAATAAAGGCCAGTGCAGACAGGCAACACCATGGCTCAGAAAGGACGTGGGGGGGATAGGGTGGACAGGGGCAGCAGAAGGTAAGGAGCCCATGGTTGTCCATTCTCCACCAGCAAAATAAAGAATGCATATAAAATATCTGCCAACTAAGACAGTAAGAGGTCTCTGAAGTGTGAATTCTTTAAGTTGATGTTCTACTCAATGAGTTCCCGGGGCACTAATTGGGAGAGTTCCTGTCTCTTGCTGACATGAAAAACTTAAAATCGTATGCAACTAAACAAACGCAAATAATGGATTAAATCTATAGAGCTGGGTTAGTATTGGAGAAAAGTTGCTGATAGGCCAGCTGTAAACAGTATAATTGCTGGTCTTACACTAGCAACCACCTGTATAACATTAAAATGTCCTCTGATTGTTGCTTATCAAAGTTTAACTAGCTCTTCTCTCGTTTCTGTCACTGATGAACAACAGCTCCATACATACGTTAAGCTGTGAAATATTGGGATTTTTTTTTTGCAGAGTTCATTAGTATTTCAGAAATCAACAAATTAAAAATGTACACACATGCTCACGTAAATTGTCACTACACATACAGTGGGGGACAAATTCAATCAATCAGACTTCTGTATAATGTATCTGTATAAATCTTTTCATCCAAACACATTGTAACACACACACACTCACAATTAATAGTCAAGTGTAAAGAACAAATTAAAAAAAAAAAAAAGTCTGACGTTTGGATCCTGTACTTGTCCAGTTACACACAACAGCAGTCCCAGCTTCAGGACAAAGAACTTTTACAAAGACAAAGACAAGCTAGTACTCTGGAATTGACTTTTTATAGCCAAACTAAAAACTGTAGGTCCTAGCACCGATCCCACAACGTTTACAAAGTTTTGTTGTTAAATGTGCTGTGTAAAAGATGGCCCTCACAAACTTGAAACATGAACTGATAGACTGAGACTAGGGCTGGGTGATATGGACCAAAAATAATCTGTTTTTCACTCTTCTGTTACTAAGTCAAAGCCACATGTGACATGTCACCAGTAATTTTATTAATAAAACAGACTGATCAGAATAAAATGCAAAGACAGGGTTTCCTTGGCTGTTTTCAATTATACAGCTGCAAAATAGATATTCAATTAAAATAGGCCTATCTCTGAGAATACTGCTTCAATTGTTTTCAGCAACAGCAAAATGATTACAATAGAGCCCAATAACAGGTTTTCCTCTCCTGCTGAAAACACACAGCTGTGCAAAAAACAATAAAAACGTAAACAGAACTGCTCATCTGATCTTTTAAAGCTGAATCATCTCCAAATAACTGAACCATTGTTCTTCCATTTTACAAACCAGGTCTTCAATGTTTCCCACAAGTAAGGAATTTACTTGTGGTAAATCCAGAGACTCACGCAGTTTAGAGAGGGAGAGTAACAAAGGTTATTTTCCAGAGCTACAATTTATGGATATTCCCAAAATGCCTCACATGCAGACTACCAGTTGATGCTATAATTTACCGATATTCCCTGAATGCCTCACTTGCCGGTTATAGGTAGACACTAACTAGGCGGCTGCACACAGAGAAGCCTTTAGTCTCCACGCAGTTACAGCAGTGCACACAACACACACAAGTGTGGCCACAAAAATTAGTCTGAAAAGAGAGAAACAAAGCGTTAGGTTTTCATAGAGTTATCTAACTGGGCCACAATAGAGCCCAGTAGAGCTAAAATTTGCTTGTTTGCTTTTTTTGTCTAAAAAAAAAAAGAAAAGAATTGTCCCTATCGATAAAGGTTACGAATGTTCTCTTTCCAAAGTAATTTTTTTCAACTTGCTGTAATCTGTTGTCTGCAAACTTCTACACTGTTCAGTCCTCTTTGTCTCGCTGTTAATACAGACATACAAACTACCCACAGGCGCTTGGACTGTCCCACTGTTCGTACAAACATGTCTGAGCTAATCGTGACCCCTCAGCTTGCTCATGGACTCACCTCTTCTGTCAACCTATGATGTGTAGCCTGTGAACCGTGTAGAGCGTATGGGAAAATGCTGGTGAGTGAAAAAACTTTTTAGAACCCTTTATGTGAATAAGGAAAAATAAAGACAAGTTCTACTGCAGTCCATAGTTTTCTACTGTAGTCTAAAATTACAGTGTCCATCACTCTGTGAGCCCTGTTAATCAAACTAAACCTTGAGCTGACTGCACCGTTTCATCCTCCGTGCCAGTGAAGCACCAGTTCTCTGTGTTTATCCCTGCTCGGCAAAATATTTCATCACACTGAACAATATGCTTCAGCAGAGTCACATGGTCATATTCAGCTTTCTTCAACCAAGAACATTCACTTACATTTGCTTCATACACAGCCACACCATACTTAACACTCAGCTCCCTCTTCATTTGCATGTTTGCACAGACAAAAATATTTTTGAAACAACAGACACCACATTTGACTTCAATTCCTACTGTACGCATAAACAGAACTAATGCCATTGAAGACACCAGGGCCTGCAACTTTTGAAACTGTCAGGTTATTGCTGGACACACATTGTCTCCTCCTGGCTGCAGTGAATGGGGTTTCAATATGTTTATTTCTTGTTTGAAAAAACTGCAATGTCTAATGCTAACTATGCACAAATTCTGTCATCTGCATAGTTAATAAATATGGCAGAAATGTTATTTTTTGAGAATGCACAGACTCAAGCTACAACCGGTCCTCATCCAACGATGGCCTATTCCAGTTGAGATTTAATACAACCTTAGGGTATGTCAGACTTCTGTGACATAAAAGTTAAAAAGTACCATCAACAATACCTGATAAATCAAATGCTTTCAATTGCCTCAGCTCTTCTGTTCACAGCATCACTTGAAAAGACCCCAGCTGAAGGTGAGCTGATGGCCAACCAGCCTGTACACTCTGTGTCTGATTGCTCAGTATTCTAAGAGCAAGAATTATGGCTTGTGTTTAAATTTCCAAATTCACACCATAATCTCTGATCTGCTTTAAGACATAGATTCTGTGTTAGAGTACACAGTGACTCAACAGGTTTGAAAACAAGTACTAAAAAAAAAACATTTAATAAAACGTAATTTGATCTATTCTGCTGCATAAAAGTGACCTGACCTGTCTGTCATATACAACACTTCCTCTTAGATTTTGGAATCAAATAATCCTCTTAAAAACAATTCAGTTTAGTGTTAATTAATGGGTGTTTATCTGCAACAAACAGAGCAAGACTGCAGTGTCAGGGATGGAAAGCTGGTACAGCAAGGCTGTCACATTTAAAATCAATAAGCAGGATACATCAATGGAGATTGGGCTGTGGTAGCACACCACGCAGCAGAGCACACATTATTTTGGAGGTTGGTAAAATATACACCCCGTGCTTTAACTTAACCAAACGTTGCCTGTCTGCAAGGGCTCAAAATAATGGGCACAAAATATTCAATTTTGATGTCAGGCAACTTGATCATATACACCTCTGACCAGATGCAAACAAATGTCATCACATGGGAATAAAATCGCGTACGTATTTTTGTTGTGTGGGTAGCAGGGGAAACCATTGACCATCATGCAGCATCAGTTCTTCAGCAAGAATCCAGCATGACGAAACTGGACTACACTCCTCCTGCAACCTTTAGGTTACATTCAAACTATTGCCTTTACAATGAAGGAGGAATTATAGAACTTAAGAAACATTTGTTTGCGTAACTAGGGATCTCCGTGACGATAGCTGTACTCTGTGACCCACTATAATGAATATCAAACACAGGATTAAAAAAAAAGTGACAAGGGAATTAGATTAGATATTCTGTAGATGCCTGTTTGAAAACAAGTGCTTACATTTACATAATATATTCTTGTGGACAGGCTTAAAGGTCAGCTCACCCAAATTACACAAAAATATTTCCTCAGTTGACTCAAAGCAGCATCACTCCAATACTTGCTCTTTTCATGTCTAAAAAGTGTAAAATGAACAATAACTGGCACTAGGGAACTGATGTTCGCCTTCTAAATGATTAGTCTGAGCCAACTTTGGATATGAACTCCAGTCAAAAGATAAGCTAGGTGAATAAGCCAAGCTAACAGTTATTTTCAATTAATTTATGTCACATAAATGCTGTACAATGTACTGTATATGTTTGTGGACAGATATTATGGTGTTATTGGTTAGCATCACAATGCTTGTTGTGGCTAGCCTGAAATATTTCAGGGGGAGTTACCACTAGGTCTTGTTTCTTCCATTTTCAACTGATTTTGTGGCTGATGAGAAAAAGCCAGTGCATGAGAACTTTAACAACACTTTAACTGTATCTATCGTCTATCAGGGGAACCTGAAAGCTCTGTCTGCAGTTGTGAAAGAGCAGCTATTCATCGCTGTTGATCCCTCCCAATTATTTAATTCTGACCCCATACTAGGGTGCCTGCTATTTTGACAAATAAGAGAACTTTGCTGCATGTAAGTTTTGAAGTGAAAACTTTCAAGGTCAGTATCTCCAAGCCACTTCGAATGCAACCTTACGATTCCTAGGTCACTAAAGTTTTTTGGGTTGCATTCCTAATTTCTACCTATAACTGGCTTATTACCCAATTGTCTTGCACATCTTTTTCTTAAAGATTTACCAGCCATGAATTAACACTTGGTGTTATCAATTTTAGAGATTATAAAGCTGATAGGGTAATGAAACTTGAGGGAAAATCTAAGGTATGCTTACTTTTACTAACTAATGACACAGAAAGTGATAATGCAGATTTTAGTTTTAAATAAAACCTACACAAGTTAAAAGATCAATAGGTATTACTTTGTCCTCGTATTTAACTCTACTCCCTTAAAATGCACTTTAGTTTTTCAGAACAACTCCACAGATGTCACATCTTTCAGGACACGAAGAGCATTTTAATGTATAATAATTATGCTAGTTATGGCCTCTCTCCTTTTTAGGCTATTTTTCACATAGGGTTATAACCATTATTGTTTGTCATTGTCAGGGCTCCAGACTAATCATATCTCCTCCCATCACATAGGGGACAATAGAATACATGTTCAGAATGGATAGAAAGCTTCCTCGGGATGAAAGGGATTTAGTATATAATTTTTCATTTATTTATTTTAGACTAGCATAGAAAACGACAAACTGAACCAAGCACCGACGGGACTACACCAGAGCTTCTCGTGCCATTACAACAGATGTTAGTGTGATGGTTTAAAAAAAACAAACAAACTACATCAGGCAGCATACATTTAACTACCTCATCTAATCTAGCTAAGTTTGTGTCTCTGTCAGTCTGTTCTTCCCTATCCCAAGGAATGATAATCCTGTTGACTTCACACTTGGCAGGTGTATTCCTGAGGATCCAAAGGAAATGCAGTTGGTTCATAATTAGGTGCAATTTGGACAAACTACAAGTTTACTATTAATAAACTGAATAGACAAGCAATCTGCTCAATCTGTTAGGGCGAGGCTTCAAGGCTCTGGACTATGTCTGGACTAAGTCGTGAGAACAACTAGGATCAGGATCAGAGCTGCACAGCTGTCAGAGAAAAGTCATTTCACATGGCGTGCTCTGAAAAGTAAATAAATATGAAGCTGTATTGCAGAGGCACAGTTCACCATAAAAACATTTATAATTACTGAAAGCAGCATCTCTAATCTTTGTACATTGTTAAAGAAAACACCCAGACATCAACGGGTCGATTTAATTTCAACTTCCCTACAGAAACAAGGGAAACGTAAAAGAAAATTCCTTCCTGAAGGGGAAAAAGTACTGTTCATTCACTGAATATGATGAAACTGCAAAACATGTAGGAGCTGTCCAGCTGAGGCAGAAAGAGTTCAAACAAATCTGATTACTTATTTCCGCAACATTTGAATTGTGTGTATTTTTTAAATGTCACTAAGATTAAAAACTATTGATGATAACATAACAATAACATTTTGATGTTGGGTCACATTCTCTTTGGGAGAGTTAAAATTGTTTTTCTGGGGTGGTTCCGGGATGATGGTGGAAAAACATTAGTCTGGAGCCCTGCATTGTGTTAAGACCAGGCAATGTTGCTTTCAGTCAAAGAAGTGAGCAATGTATGGAATTTGGTTCTGTTTGCTGGCTTCTAAAATATGCCGTGCTAATTACAAGGTTTTTGTGAAACAACACTGATGGTGGGTCACGTCACAGACATGAAAAAAATCTTTTAGAGGCAGTAGTATAAATATGATATCACAAAGGGGACATTACTGTTACTGAAACTAAAAATTAGATTTCAACTTGGGATTAGCCGTGACATGCAGCTGTCTGCCACCAGCTCTATACAGATCTTCAAAAATCCATACTTACAGTATGTATAGAATCCAGACAGGTCTTACCTTATTACAATGACGGCCGATGCCCATGAGAAAGTTGTCTGGTTTGATGTCTCTGTGGATGAAGTTCTTTGTGTGTACATACTCAATTCTGCTGATCATCTGAAGATGAAAACAAGGTTATGGTTACATTTCTCACAACATTATCATCTTCTCAATTTAAGCAATGAAAAGCATTCCCTCAATTCCAGTAGCAAACAAACAGCTTATCCTGTCCGGGGACGAAGGAGGGACATACAGACTGCTTTTGCACTGCCATTTACAAATATGGGCAATCTAGAGGCACCAACAGACAGAGGACACTTTGATGCATTAAAGCAGGTTAAACACATTTTTAACTAATGATGCTGGTATTATGCTAAGTATTGCCTTTAGCTAAGCCAACAAAGCAGCTTTCACAACATCATGGTCAAAACAGCATCATGGTAATGCTTTCCTAATGTGACATGCTGTAGAGAAAGTGTCTTTGGACTGTGGTAGTGAATTGGAGCACCCACTGAAACACCCAAGCTTTTCACACTTGCTCCACACATGCCGAGAAAAGCTAGCAGGTTAGAATCAGGACCTTCTTGCTCCGGGGAAGCACCACCCTATGACGTGTATTTAACAATGTTTCTCGGGCATGTTCATTGCTTTAAAGGACTGCAAAGAGGTAGATATGTGTATGTGTTAGTTACCTGGTCTGCCAGCATGAGGACCGTTTTCATGGTGAAGCGACGAGAGCAGAAGTTGAACAGATCCTCCAGACTGGGTCCAAGCAGGTCCATGACTAGGACATTGTAGTCCTTCTCTTGGCCATACCACCTGGTGACACAATGGTCATATTATGAGGGTGAATTTGTTGTTGTCTGAACTAGCTTCACAGATTGAAGACACAGGCTCACACTCTTCAGCTTCCTTATGAAAGGGTTCACATGCATTAATAAGGAAATATGTGTTGACAAAGGCATTGTTTTATCAGTACATGGATAGATAGGTAACTCTATTGATCGCCAGAGGGGAAACTAGTTTGGTTGCCCATGCATAATGACAAAAGATCCACTCGACAAATAGCTCACAGCAGACATACTAAAGATATACTGTCGCCATAATAATGACACTAACACAGTAACAAATTCCAACCAGAATTCCTGAATAAAAAATACAGACAACACATAAAATAACACCTTTCAAACTCAAAAAGTCAAACAGAATAGGAGACATATAGGAAATACATATATGAGATGCCCAAGTACCATGTCACTATCCCTGAGAAGCTCCTGTAAAAATGATAGACTATTATTCAGTCTGAGGTCTTGACACAAGACCATATAAAAACCACACTACTGTGCAGGTACAGGTATAGGTTAAAATTGACATAAAGTGACAACATAGACAATGTAGCTGCAACATGTACAGTACTACAACACCAACTCTGTTTTTGGCTGGACTGCAAAGTGGGGCCCTATAAACGCAAATATGACTGGCTGAATGCTGACACCATTGGTCAGCGGGCTGAGTGTTTGGAGTTGCCCAACAGGCTGCTACTCTTTCAAAATTAACTGCCACAAACAAGTTTCTAATACATCATTGGGGGTGTTTGCAGGCAGTGTTGCCAACTCAGCACCTTTGTTGCCAGATTTACCAACTTTGCAGACCCTTCAGTGTTTTTTTTTCCCCCAATAAAGTACCTAGCAACAAGCAACAAATCTAGCGTCTTTTTTGACAAACCTTAGCTCCGTCATGTTAACGTAGTAGAGAGAGAGTCAATAGGGTTGGGCTTACCCTCTTCAGGCACACTTCTCTCTGGTCTTATTCAATTAAATGTGTGACTGCTGACATAGATGTGAATGAACCTCTAGCTTTCTCTATGACTGACCTTTTTTTTTTTAATATGTCTGAAACCACAGCACAGCCATTGTCGTTAACTGATGTGTGGTGATTTTGTCACTGTGGTGACTGTATATGTGAGCATAGAGAGGAGAAGAAAAGCTAACAGAGTGGGCCAGCCACTTAGGAGATTTTGACCTCGTCTTGTTCTATACAAAAACTGCAATGGATCTTGAAATGGGTAGACATGCACATGGGGCTCTAATATAAACCTCTCAAAACTTTTCATTACATATTAGATCAGGCTAATGGGTCTTAAGTCATTAAGCTCCCAGATGGGTTTTTTTCTTGGCTAGCACAATACATGATGCTTTTCACATCACTGGTATTTATAGTTGATCCCCCAGACATAATAAGCAGTGAGTGAAAATGAGCTGATCAGCATGTTTCCAACGTGTGAGGATGGGTGCCATCGGAACCAGCTAGCTTATTTGTTTTAAGTTGCCTTTGTTGAAGGCCAACTTTTCAACAGTGATAGTAATGGAGGACGAGGGTTGTTGGGGTTCCTCTGTGACACAGACCAGAGAAACTGAGCACACTCAGTGGAAAAAGTCACACTCTCCACATCTGGTGCAAAACTTGTTAGGCTCACCAGAAGTAGACTGGCCCTTAAAAGGTCCCATCCCGGTTCTCCTGCAACCAATGATGAGCTTCACGCTGTTACAGAAAACCTTAACTATTATGTCCGCATGATCTGGAAGCAGTCCAGCTCACCTGTAGCCCTGTCAATGTTTGAAAGTCAATTGGAAATGCCATTTTGTGGCAGTAACTGGGTATTCTTGTAGGCTTTGAGGTTGAGACCAACCAGCCCTTCCCATATCTCCCTGCCACATCTGTCCAGCAGTCTGTTCCCATCAGCAGCAGAGGGAGGAGGACAGAGGATGCCTCAAATCGGTTAGCCAGTTTACTGTAAAATGCTTGCTGTCTCTCTGAACACTGTATACAGTGTATTTGTTTTACTCTTCACATATTTCCAGTTGTAAGACCAATACTATTCGTTTTCATATTGGCCACAACAAAAAAAATATTTGCCATTGTTATTGGTCCTAAAATTCCATATCGGTACAGCTCTAATTTTTTTCCTCACAGGCATGGTGAGAGTAGGTTGTGATCAAGCACACAGTAACACAGCAGAAACGGGAGCACAGAACTTTCGACTACTACTCTTCACTCACAAAGGAGTGAGGATCACAACCAACACTGATACAGGATGGCAGGGCTGATTAGTCTTGTTAGCTTAGGTACCACTGCTGAATTAAAAGTTTCAGCAAGGTGTACCACAAGAAACTATTCTATACTCCTGAAACAAACTGTGCAACAAGAAATGAACTACTTCCTTGAAGTGTTTCCCACACCTATTCTCTACATGGGTGGGGTGGCCCGCCCAGGTAGATAAAGCCACTCAGTTTGAGCCTCAGTAAATCTTCCATAAGAACGCCTTATTTCACTCTTTTCAAACTAAGTAATTTTTGGCTGCAAACCTGTCTGAGTTGCGTGCCCTACAGTAACTGAGTGGAGACTCGAAGCTTCTCTGTGTGCAGCCACTAAGCTAGCACTTACGGATAGCCTATATGTGAATCATTTAGGGAACATTAGTATACTGTAACTACAGAAAATAACCTGTAACACTCTTCCTCTGTGAACAATATCTGTCTGTATTGCTGTCAACATCTGAGTCTGTGCATGCACATGGGTCACCCACCACAAGTAAATTCTCAACTTGTAGGAAACACTGCCTTGTCTGTAGTTCAGCTGCTGTAGCTCAGAGCAACTGTCTATTTAGCACAGTGTGTGTAAAATGTGTGAGCTACACAACACACCCACAGAGCTACAGCTCCTCGAGAGGCCAGAGACTGACTACTACCCGTGTCTCTGTGAGTGTGAACAGTGTTGTGACGCAGCTGTGTGTGAAAACACTTAAAAATACTGAGTTATTTAACAATTACAATATTCTGTTGACTCTAACGGCTGTGTTATTTCATAGTTATAAACAGTAAAATAAAAACACAAACCTGTACCTTCTCTTTTTACAACTGTAGTGCAAGTTGGCCATTAGCACACAATGGAATTTGTTGAATGCATCATGAAAACAAGGCGTGTTTCTAAAGTCAGGGTGAGACTACCTGTTACCTATGATCTAGCAACTATTAGTTCCTGTGTTACCACGAGTATTCAACTCTACCAAGCCTGAGAAATATTACAACCAATTCACTGAGACACTGTGACACACATCAGAGAGAGAGAGCGAGAGAGACCTACTCAAACATGGCAAATATCTTGAACCTAAAATATCCAAGTCTGCTCATGTGTGGGGAATGGGAAGCTCAGCCATACTCTCACTTGACTAACACCCCCCCAAAAAGGTGTGTTACACCATTTAAACAACCAAGGTTCTTTCAACTTAATAAGATTACACCAAAATGGTTGAGTCTATGTGGAAAAACAGAGAGAGTGAGGAAAAAGCTGAAAACATGATAGGTGGTGACTGTACAAAAAAAATAAGTCAGGTTGAAGTAAGAGTGGAGGAGGGGCAGCAGGACCAGCAGGTTGGACAGGCTCTAACAAGACTCTGCTGCAATATCAAGCCAGCACCACCAGTAAAAAGATTGAATAAACAGACCGTGCTTGTATAACAGTAAAGCTGAAAAAGCTTTGCTTCAAAACTTGCAGAGAAAAAAGTGGACGAAAATAACCAGAAACACGACCGGCTTTCTCAGTCTTAGCTGACATTCATTGTTGTATAAGAGGAATTTTGGTTTATGGTGAGGAATAAAAGGTTGCCATTCCCTATCCAGAATGCTAACAGCAGCAGTACACATGTGTTTGAATACAAGTCAGACCCAAAACGTGCTCACCAAACTTCAAGCAGACCCTACAAAACTTCTCTGATATTGTTCTTGGAGTTCCTGAATTCCCCTGAACACAAGTTATTGCTATTAACACTACCTCCTATTAGTCATATATCGTTTTCACACAGAAACTCCAGACCTTGTCCAGAGTTGCCCTTTCACACATGGAGCACACAACCGGCTATTGTCCGTGTGAGACGAGATCACACTTTGGTGTGTGGTACCTGCGTAGTGTGCAGGAGGCAGAAAAGAAACATCATCATCACGCGCACTCACTTGCTGTGAGTTCGCCGGACACTTACCTGTTCTATTCAGCCACTACAGCCTCTTTCTTCTATTCAGCCACTAGAGCCTCTTTCTTTAAGGAGGTGGCAGGATAAAGTCTGTTTAATGTCCTGTTCAACAGGAATCAGACATTTCATACAGCTCCTCCATGTCTAGAAAAGTTAAGGGCTGTAGTGCATGTGTGAACGCAGCTATAGTGACCCTAGCTTTACAGCCCATTATTACCACTCATTTCCTGGTGCCTACATCAAGTCTTTTAAGTTAAAGTCAGCACTAGGCCAATGACCAAGAGGTGCACACAAAAATGCACAACTGGCATTCAAGCAATGCATGCTTCTGCTGATGATGGAGGCCACTTTACAAAGCTGGTCTAATTTGTAAAGAAGGCATGTATTCCTTTTCCCATAGTTTTTGTGCTTTCTCTCCGCTCTTCTCTTCCACTGTGGCTCTCTGCAAGTTCATCTGCCCTCAAAGCAGTAGAGTCTGGATCTGCTGCTGTGGGCCATCTATTGCCCCCATTACTAGTCCCAGTAATTATTAATCCTACTATTAAGTCTTGCCATCGTTAGTTCTTTCATTGTTGTTGTTTGTATTGCTATTAGTCCTATTACTAATCAAGCTATTGTCCTCGAATTACTTTTAATCCTGCTGTCTTCATGACACTTGTCCCCTCTTTCAGTCTCTCTCAACCCAACCGATCGAGGCAGACGGCCACTGTTACCAAGTGCTGCTCTTGGGGGAAATGTTGGGTCTCTGTAGATAATATTATAGAGAGTACGGTCTAGACCTGCTTTATATGTAAAGTGCCTTGAGATAACTTCTGTTATGATTTGGCGCTATATAAATAAAACTGAATTGAATATTCAGAGTTCAGGTTTCAACCAAGTCACCATGTTTCAGCAGCTCCACAGTCATTGTCTCTATTCTGCCATGTGCCAGCTGTACTGTATACTGTATATGGCTGTGTATGTTAGTGCTGTTAGCCAGATATAGAACAGGGAAGGAAAACCAACACCAGCTAAATGCTGGTATTTTCTGCCTGTTTCTCTGTCAGCCATTTTATCAGGTACACAGGAGGATACCTAGTCTTACGAGCACAGTAGCTATATGGATGATGGTTAATCTTCCCAGCAACTAGAGAACAGTGTAAAAATTGATATCAATATTTAATTGTTTGTCAGGGCCCCCCTAATATGATAAAGATATAAAAGGTACAAAGACTCTAAACAAGAAATGTAAATCAACAAAATGAACCATGGTAATGATCACTAATGCTGAGTAAGACCTTCTCTACTGTCGAAATTATTACAATGAATATCCTCTCATCTTAACTCAAAATATTAAAAACTAATGAATTTCACAGGTTTTGTCTCTATGTGGCCATCGAGAGA
This sequence comes from Toxotes jaculatrix, assembly GCF_017976425.1. Taxonomy (NCBI): domain Eukaryota; kingdom Metazoa; phylum Chordata; class Actinopteri; family Toxotidae; genus Toxotes; species Toxotes jaculatrix. Next base: position 2,223,427 of record NC_054403.1, on the reverse strand, counting down.
ATGAAAAACTTAAAAAAAAAAAAAAATAGATGAAAAATATAGTGATTTTTTGAGGGATTGGTGTATCAGTAAGTGGGGGGCACAGACACAGGAAGAGTACAATACTTTTCTATACCTCTGTTCTGTGAGTGTCAAAAATAGTAAGAGGAGAGCACACAGTTTATTCACAGTTATTAACAGTTTCTTCTTTCTTGTGCTAACAAACTTGCACTAACTAAAATGACTCATCACTGCTGGTACGCTTGTGTAATATTTCCCTGATACAGTGCACACAGAACCATATCAATATGTTTACAGTACTTCCTCTTTTCTACAGCTAGTGGCCAGTATTGCTGTCTTCCTCAATGAAGGCACAGATATAACCTCCTCAGATTATTCAATAAATTAACAGACCAATTAACGCCACAGGCTTTAATTGCTCTGCCATGACATGTCAATCTTATATTCCCAATATTAACCACATATAGATAAAACAACATGCTGTGACTGCTTGCTCACGGTGTATATTCTGTAGTTGTGGTATACATTGGATATCTCCAAAATTACCACATGTCCTGTTGGGCTACACCCCACTTTCAACACATCCTTCAACACAACAAACATATTGTGTGACCCGTTTCATGGTAAGGCAGGGCCACATAAGGGTTGAAATCACGCGGTGAACACACTCTAGTACCGTGGGGCTTGGATTGTTGTTTTCGCTTCTGTGCACCGCCGCCATTTTCTAACAGGGTAGAGGAAGACATGTTGGGAGCTAACACAACAAAAGAGGAGCGGCCATTTCCAACCACATAGTCCCTTCTCCTCACCCTTACAAGCTGGTAGTCGCGATAAAAGTTCACTACGGGGGTATAAACAGGGATGGCACAAAGCAACTTGAGATGAAAAGTGAAAACACGACAGTTTCAAGCGTTCGTGGAAAATATGTCGTTACTAGAATGGACTGTAACGTTAGGCCGATTAGCAGGCCTAATGCCAACAACGTTGCTGCCACTTCAACATTAGTGTATTTGCATCAAAGCAAACCTTTCCAAACCAATATAAATGAAGAATGACTTAATAAAAATCTGTCTGACTTAATTGTCGATAAGGACAGCACGACGTGATATGGTTGTCCCTTACCTGATGTGTGGGATTCCGACACCACCTTGTAGGATTTTGTACAGCTTGCTTTCGTATAACAACTGTGGATGTCTGGCTTTCTGTGACTCCAGTTTTACGGCTACCTCCTGAAAATGGCACACACAAAAGATAACGTTTATATTTTGTGGTTTACAGCCCTTTGGTCACTGCGTCAGTTACAGTAAAGACAAATATGATACACACTGTAATCGTGTAGCTGCTTTAGCCACATCAATTTAACAGCTTGACAGCTACAGGCTTGCTAATCAACAAAGCTATGATGCAATTTTATTCGGACACTTTGGATTCAGTCACCGCTGTGTTCTTTAAGGATTACTGTCTACCAACTTCCCTAAAGGAACATAGACAAATGTAGATGTTGATGTTAAGTTAATTACCTCTCCATTTGTGATGTTGATGGCCAGATATATGTCGCCGAAAGATCCCGATCCAATTTTTCTGACAAGCTTGTATTTTCCACCGACTATGAATTCGGCTTTGGAGCCACTGCTGCTCGCCATAATATCCACCAAATGACAATATCCACCCGATTCACTTTAGGAAATTCTGTGCGGCAGTCTGGCCCGATTGTCAGCAGAACATACAGGGTCTTGGATGTCCACTTAGTGTTGATGAAAGTAATTATGAACTAGCTGTTACTCCAAATACTATTACTTACAACGAACGGAAGAGGCAAGTTGGAAAATAGATTTCTCCTGGCGTTATTCCTTTTATTCATAGGCTGACTAGAAATGATCTGCGTTAAAATAAAACCTCTGAAACACACGAAATGTATCGATATCTAAGTATATACATCCAAAACTAAATCCGAACAAGCTTACGGCCTTCAACAACCACCCAGCTACCTCGAAGCAGCAGCTAGTGGAATCGAACGTTCGCTAACGTTAGCATCAAGCTAACGCTGTCGCAAGGACCGCCGCGGAAAAAATCTCCGGACCTCCTCGGTGCTGAGGGGCAAACGCTGCCTTTTCAATTTCACTTCCGGCGGTATTGTTGCTTTTTCAATCTTTTCAGTCCTTTTTGACTCGTTTTCGACAAACTTCGAGGGTCGCCACCGACTGTACAAAGCACTACCCACTCACTCCGCCATCTTGTCTTCTCTACCCTTTCTCTCAGCTGGTTTCCGTTGGAGGCGATTAGCTAAGGTTAGATGTCCCAAGACCTCTTCACGTGTTGTGGGAGATAATACAATCAAGACTCTTGAACGCCATGTCATACGTTGCCATATTGTGACTGTTATTTCCACAGTGTACCCAGTCAACACCTACAAAGTTAAAAAGTGATTCACCATGCAGCTATTGTTCATTACTAGGATGTAAGTAAGCTTTTCAGCACCCATTGTGTGTATATTGTTTTGTACGCCTCCCCTCCAGTGCTACATATGTTACATAAAAAGGAAACAACCATCAAAGCTGCCGAATACCCTGCAATTGTTTGTATTTTTGTCATGTTCGACGTCTGACCACTTGAGTGCAACCACAGGTGGCATTTACGATTGGCGTTTGACCAGGTTACACAACAGCGTTTCAGAGGTAGACTCGTTTTTCAGCTGGTGTGCCGTTTAGTTTTTCTTCGTTTTTCTTCATCTTTTTTGGTCTCTCTCTCTCCCTCTCCCCCTCTCTCTCTCTTTGTTTTTCTTGCATGATAATTTCCCCCCTGAAAGACACCCGGCAAACACTATCTGGCTTCACTGCTAATAAATATGTAACAGTATTAGCTTATTTAGGCACAGTGTGGTTAAGACTTGTGGTGGTAACTATCTTGGGGTACCATGTGAACATTTCCAAGTAGAAGTTACAGGAGGTTTCCCCCTCTCTTCTTATTCTGCCGATGTTACGTGAATGCAACACGAGGGTGGGGACTATACCTATAGGTGAGGGCATGTTGCTCCAGGCACAGGTGAGAAAATCAAATATAAACCAGAAAGTCCAGTTTTAAAGAGATCCATACGTGTGGCGGTTTAACAGACGCTAGATCACAGTACAACAGTTTGTGATGCCATGAGGCAGCGTGAAAGCAGGGACAGGACAAAGGCCAGAGTTTTAGTAAGACTTAGGTCATACGTTTGACAACACCAAAACCCCCCAAATTCACAGAAAATATTGAGAGGAGGTCAAGTGTGCTCCATGTTAGCTAGAGTACCGCATAGTGGTTTATGAATGAATGAGAATGCAGTGTTTTGTTGATGCAGTCTTTATGGATATCAACAAGGCCTAAAGCTAGACTGACAATACAGCAGTGCTTAAAATGATCATGCAAACAAACAAAAAAAAAAAAAAAAAAGAAAAGAATGATGAGCTTAAAATATGTCAGATTATTCAGCAATAGATTTGTGTTAGTCAAAAACATGCATAGCAGCTAGAGAAGCATGTCCCCCTGCAGTGCAACAAGTCGTCCACCCTAAAGAACCACACAGGACATCTGTCCCTTCACTCTGATACGACCCATAGGAGCATTTCTTGAATTAGTTCCCTGTGGCTGCAGTAGGCACAGATAAACCATTAAAAATTACTGTTAAAAAATAATGAATGAATGCAGCAATGCTGGTGAAGCTTCGGTTAGATTTAGTGAAAGATCATGGTTTGGGTTAAAATAAGCTAAAATGATAAACACATCGAGGGCACTGTCACTTCAACATAATCGTATCATTTTGGGCCATGATGTTGCCTGCTCAGAAATCAAAATGTAACTCTGGGTCATAATAAGCTGCTGGAACAAATGATCTAAGGACACGTTTTGAGGGAGGACAGTGTCTGCAGTGCTATATCATGGGTAGTGGCATATGCTGATTCATCTTTGCTACTGTTGCCTACTGGTATGCCACAGCTGTTCTTCTGGTATGTGCAGTATACCATTTATAACAGCACAGTGGTTATTCTTACTGGCGTATACCAATGCTGACTCTAAGTCAAATGCAAACTCTCCAGTTTTTTATGTTGAAAACTTCACATCCCCGAAAACATCTGAAATAGTATTTTTTTATATTTTTCACAAAAACACACAGCTAGAACATGTAACATTTTGTGAAGTAGTGTCAGGATAAAATGTAAATGACATATATGAATGTGTGTGTGTGTGTGTGTGTGTGTAAAAGAAACTTTGTTTTATTACTGATAAGATAAGAGAATCCTTTATTAGTCACTCAGTGGGGAAATTGCATTTAGCAACAGCATTGGTAGAGTACAGTAAGTGAAAGTAAAATATAAGTAGAGACCAATATGGCCAGAACAAGATTAAATAAGCACTATTCCAACAGTAGAATAGCTAAGAGACTAAACTAAGAAAATAGAAAATAGCTGCTGTAAAAAATAAAATATAAATAAATAAATAAATATTATTATATTATTATGATGATTATGAGGTAATAACCATGACAGAAATATTAGAAATTAAATTGTTTCAATAAAATCTAACCCACACACACAAAGCACTGCAACAGTGCACAGGTTGTGTTCTTGTTTTATGTTGCTTTTCTTTATTGTATTTTTTATATCACATATATTTGACCAAATATGGTAAAGACAGGTAAATTAGCTGCATTTTGCTACATGAGACCTGTGTATGTGCCAGAAAGAAGAAGAAGAAGAAGTCACTGGCCTTCACAACATAGATTTTTTTTTTCTCCACCTTTAAAAATGGCACTACTCTGATTCTCCCTGAAGTGCAGTGCAGGGTGACTGAATGTTGACCTTAGAGGTGCACTTACAGCCAACAATAGACATTCACCAAGCACTTTATTAGGAACAACTGTACACCTGCTTATTCATGCAGTTATCAGCCAATCATGTGGCAGCAGTTCAACATATAAAATCCTGCAGATACAGATAAGGAGCTTTAGTTAATGTTCACATCAAACATCAGAATGAAAAATGTGATCTCAGTGACTTTGACTGTAGAGTGATTGTCGAGTGTTTGACTATTTATGAAACTGCTGATCTCCTGAGATTTTCACACACAAAAGAGTGTAGAGTTTAACTCAGAATGGAGCCAGAAACAAAAACCATCTAGTAAGCGAGGACAGAAGCACCTTGTTGATGAGAAAGGTCAGAGGAGAATGGTCAGACTGGTTGGAGCTGACAGAAAGACTACTCTAACTCAGAATGAGCAACACATCCAACCTTGAGGAAGATGGACCTCAACACCACAGACTATGTCAGGTTCCAGTCCTGTCAGCCAAGAACAGAGATCTGAGGCTGGACACAAGCTCCTCAAAACTGGACAGTTGATGACTGACAAAACAGAGCATGGTCTGATGAATCTGGATTTCTGCTGAGGCTGCAGATGGTAGGGTCAGAATTTGGCATCAGCCGCATTGCATGTCAGCATGAATGTGCAGCGGACAAATCTACAGAAATGATCTGATCAAAGGAAGGTTTCCGATAGCTGGTTAATCCAAAGGGAGAGCAAGAGCAAAAGGAGGAACCACCCAGTGTTAGTGAGGTGTTCCTAATAAACTGCTCACTTTAAGCCTTTAAGCTGGGATTCTCTGCAAAATTTCGTTATGCTCGCATAATGACAATAAAGACTCAGTTGAGACTGAGACAGACACTCAGGGAAACTTGCTGAGTGTATATATCAGTCATATGATGCTTTTCCTGATAGACTTTAGAGTTTGTATGTGCACTATCTACTGTGGTGCACAAAGTCTCTGCTGCTTCCTTCAGCTGTTTAGCAGGAGGCTATTAGCCAGTCCACTGACACCACCTACTGCTGAATCACTTTTCACAAGACATACAAAATTTAACAAGAAGGAAAAACAAGCTACAGGGATTCGGTAACGGTGTAGTTCAATCCAGTTCAATAATACAAAACAATTTTATATAACCCTGCCCAGGTAATTTTAAGCAGCAGCTTGAAGTTCAGGTCAACAAATACACACAATAAATCCATCCATTTTCTACCGCTTAATCCGTCAGGGTCGTGGGGGGGGGGGGGGGGGGGGGGGGGGGTACACACGAGAGGAGGGGTACACCCTGGACTGGTCACCAGCCAATCACAGGGCCCAGGTTCTAACCTGGAATCCTCTTCCTGTGAGGCGACAGTGCTAACCACTGCACCACACAATAAATGAGAGAAGAAAAACACACACACACACACACACAAAGAAAACATAAAGACAAAGCAAGAAATAATAATAACAGCTTCAAAAAGTATTTGTGGAATTGGTAACAATGAGTTGATAGATATTTCCCACAGTATCCAATATCCAAAGAATACACAAAGGGATTCTGGCTCTGAAGTCATATGGTTCAGTGTGATATATAGTATTGTTTCCGACACATCGGTCTCCGTACATAGACTGTAATACATTTCTGTAGAAAATGTAAGTGCATGTAAAACAGTGCTGACACTAAACCTGTGAATCTAGTTCTCCCCCCGCCTGCTCACTGTCTGCTCCTACCGCTGGACATTCGTTTTTTTCCAGCCTGTTATGAGTTTCATCCCCTGATGTAATCCTGTAGCCCAGATGATCTGTTGAGTGTCACCTGATCTTTAGAAAGCAGCCAGTCAGAGCAGAGGTTCAGCGAGCTTGACAGGTGGTGTATGAGAGGAAAACAATGTGTGAAACACACACCTGTTGCTCATAGACGCACGTCCACACTCTGCATGAAGTCATGAAGCCGGCTGTGCTGCTGTGTTCTGTCCTGCTGCTCTCTGTAACCGGTGAGTTCATTTACACGTTAAAGTAACAGTCTTAACAAATCATCGGTTTCTGCTTTAAGGACTTTTTTTTTTTTCCCTTTAAACCACTAACAGTCAGCTGAAAGTGTAGGAAGTTTCCATTGGTTCCGGGGGGTGAAATTTTCTTGTAAAACAAGATTTTCTAGAAAAGAGACAGCACATCAATACAGGACAGATAAAAGCAGAACACATGCTCGTGTCTAGAATGATGACAAAATGAAACGTAATGAGAAAAAAAAAGAGATTTTAGGAGCCATTCAAGTACGAAATGGTTGTTTGAGAAGGTGTTTTTTTTGTCAGTGTATTGTCCACATACTGTAATGTGAAAGACTGATGACAATCTGTAATCACAGCGTGACAAAGGGTTGCTCTGCTTAACAATACCTGACAATAATGTCAAAGTGCAAATTCCTGTTCTAAAACCGGTCTGTCAAATCAAACTGATGTCATTTAAGAGAGAAAAAGGGTTGATTTTTTTTTGTTGTTGTTTGTTTGTTTGTTTGGATTTAAAAGAAATCAGACTGTGGCAGGACATAACACCTTAACTGTGGTGGATGATTCCCAGCTGTGGTTCAGATGTGGTCTTCTCACGGCAGCTTGTTTACCAATCAAACAGCCGATATCACTGTTACCTCACATTAACATGGAAACTCAGTTAAGTCATAGCTACTGATAGACAGTAATGTCAGGGTCTGGCCACTATGGTTTGTTCCCCGGTGTTTTAATGACTGGCAGAAGTCAGTCCTATCAATACCAGACCATGGTTTACTAGGAATAAAGTTAACCTTCAGTCTGAAATGCCCAGTCTCTGCATTGTTCTTCCCACACAACAAAAGCAGAACACAAAGAGCAGGTAAATATGAGGAAGTGGAGAGGAAAGTGAGACATGGCTGAACCACATTCTGGACAAAAGCTAGTTACATTCTCACATAATGGGCTTGTCCTCTGGGCTTGGGGTGTGTCAGGAGAGATTGTGTGAATGACTGTTCAGAGGCCAGTTTTTTTTTCCAGGCCTGAAGTCTTCTAGGAACTGTTTCAGAGTTCAGACTTAATGTTTAGGTTTAGTTTAGGGTTAGGGTTAGGGGCAAGGCAATGTAGTATGACCGTGATGTGCTCACAACTATAGTAACACCAGTGTGTGTGTGTGTGTGTGTGTGTGTGTGTGTGTGTGTCTAGTCCTGTCCCTGGAGGATGAGACTGCAGCTCAGTTTCCAGACAGCGATGAGACGATGATGTCTGGAGACCCAGAACAAGAGGCTGAGCCCAGAGCGGTGAGACTGCTGCGGCTGATGATTCTCTAGTTGCATTTCATCTGTTGTTTTACAGGTTGAAACAGAGTCTGCACTGTTCAGTGTCTTCAGCCGAACAGGGTATTTATTAAAGTCATGACCAAACCAGAACAGCTTTATGTGAAAACTCATCTTCTTGTCTTACAGCCTACTCTGATGTCTTCACATCCCAAAATGATTGTGAATGTTCTCAGAATTTGAAAACGCCCATTTCAGGGTCTATCTCCATGAGGTTAGGAACAACTGTCAGGATATTAATGTGCTTCCCAGACAAGGTGTTTCCTGGCTATCAAAATGAAATAATATCAGAGGCTAAGGAAATGTACATAGGAAACATAGGTTTTGAGCAGAAAATATTTTTACAGGCCTTGGCTTTGGGACCCATTCATGATACTAACAAGGTTTGAAAAAAACCTGAGACTGTGCTGCAACAACCAGTTCATAGAATTGGAATGACCCAAATCTGAGTTAGTCTAATCCAGCAGTTTTTTTTTTTTTTTAAATAAATCCTCCTTTGTGAAGGTTCTAATTTTCAGTTCAAGTGCTTAAGCAACAGCACCACACTGAGTTTGTGCTGCTGTGCTGTGTTTTTTTTTTTCTGTTACTTAGCTTACCCTCACTCAGGGTCCACTCAGGGTGGACAGAATGAGTGTTGAATGACCATGTGACCGTCTGTTTGTGTCCAGCCTGCCTGTGAGAAGTATGAAGGAGGAATCTGCACCAAGCAGTATGATCCAGTATGTGGTAGTGATGGAAAGACCTACAGCACAGAGTGTGTTCTCTGCCAGCAGAACAGGCATGTAACACGTACCTACAATTACACACACAAACACACACACACACACACACACACCAATGCTTATACATACATTTAAGTCAAACCATAATGCTCTAATGCTATGTACTGTTTTTTTTTTCTATAGCGAAGAGAAGAAGAATGTGAAACTGGCATTCAAAGGACCATGCCCCTCTTAACTCTCAGTGTGCCAGACAGTGACTGACACACACACACACACACACACACACACACACACACACACACACACACACACACAGAGAGAGAGAGAGAGAGAGAGAGAGAGAGAGAGAGAGAGAGAGAGAGAGAGAGAGAGAGAGACTGACTGTCTCTCTCTCACTTCTGGCTGTGTAATAGGCAGGTCATCCCTGTACTGTATCTTGCCTTCTCAATAAAGATACATACTGCAACATGTCCTCTGTCTGTGTTATTCTTCAGTACTCAGACATTATGTTTGAGGCTATGTACAGTATGATAAAAAAAAAATCATTGAGTTTCATTTGTAAAGTTAGGGGAATGGTTCTGTTGTTCTTTGAGATGGAGCAGGGCAGGCAGGATGAGACTGCAGACTGGCTCAGACCAGAAGTATGCGTCCAGGTAAGATGGAGGGGCTGGAACTAATGAGCCAAGAGAACAGGAACAGTACTGAGTGTGGCGAGCAGGCAGAGGCAGAGGTGCTGGTGAACCTGGGATGTAGAGGTGACAAGTCTGAGCATGAGGGGAAACTAGCACCGGAGCTCATCTGAGACTGACTGCGTGTTACCGCAGTAGTTAGGATAATCTGGTAAAGAGTGGAGAGGAGAACCGGTGTTTACAAGCTGCAGGCTGCGGGTGTGTCTGATGAGATGATTGCGGACAGGTGAGGAGGAGATCTGGCATCTGGAAACGGGAAGTAGGTCAGCCACTCCCAGGATTAGACACAAACACACAATAAAACAGAAAAACAGGGGACAAACAAGAAACAGGAAGGAGGGGAGAGCACTAGAAACACAGAGAAGGAGGGGGAGATTGTTTTTCTCCTAACAGGTAAATGGTAATACAGCTGCACACACACCAATGATACATCAGGGACAATTTGAGGTTCAGTATCTTGCTCAAGGACACTTTGGCAATAGAGGAATGAAAAACTGACCTTGTGATTAGTGGACGACCTGCTCCACCACTGTAACCTCAGCTATCCCTTATGGGAGACAGTGCCTGAGATCTCCCAGCTTTTATTCTGCAGTAAGGTTCAAGCTCTAAAAATACTAGATCCAACATTTCCCATAATGCAACTTGATGCTGTCTTCCATTAAATGCCCTCCTTTCCCAAACCTCATATCCCCACTGTATGGTGGGAGAGTCTCGATGGATTGTTGTGACCCAACCCTTTTCTGTAGTTAGTTTGTCAACACATTCTGTAGAAGGTCAGCAATGATGAAGCGATAACACAGGTGTGCTGTTCATTGGGAAAGCTCCTGATCTAGTCTAATCCACAAATAGTCCACACATTTCTTATTTCACCCTCCAAATAACTAGTGAGACATTCTCTCAGGATCATGTGTTGGATCTCGCTGATGGTTTTGTTGCAACGCTGTAACCATATGTTAACAAACCACGCTGTTGTCTGAACCTGACTTTGTCACTTCTGTCTCCTGCGCCTCCCAAAGAGCACACTGAAAGCAACTGGCTGCCTTTTCTGCCATCCCTGCTGCAGGAGGAACCAAGACCACACAAAGCAATAAGTATTAACATGTAACCATTAATATAATTCAAAGAATAAATACTGGTATCAACACAGGTTCCTATAAACTAATTCAATAACATAAAAATTACACAAATCAGTTCTGCTCCTTCCTCTTCCCGGGACCTGCCATGGGAATTAGGCAGTTTTATACAGTGTCAGGTAAGCAGTGTCCCACCTTGTCACATAAGACACAGCAGGTGGTGAGGAATTTATCCTCTGTGATAAAATGCAGTGCACTGTGATACACAGAGCCACGGGGCTTTAAAGTGGAGAGAGAGGCTGAAATTTGTGGGCATTCAATCTTTACATTTTTTCTGTATTCAGAATCAAAGTGGCTGTTACATAACTTCCCCCCACCAACCGACTGAGCAGAGTGTGCTCCCCCAGCATTCATTCACTGTGGATTATCCTGCTGAAATAAAGTAAGATCCTGTGTTTGTGAGTATGAGCAAAAGTGAAGGATTTTTTTTACTTCGAACTTACGCTTAAGTCCAAAATATCACATCAGGACAGTTTTATGAAGCACATATAAAAAAAAAAAAAAACAGTCCCCTACACTCACACTGTAGTGTCCTCCCCTGGATGCTGTAGGCTCCTTTTGCAGGAACAAAAGCACCCACTGCAGTGTTGTAGAGATATAACTCACCCCCTGTTCATATTTTTGGGGACATTTTCGGGAATTTCAGTGTTTTTAAGGGGCAGGTTCAAGTAAGTTTGACTTAAGTTACCATGGAAACGTATCCCTGAAGAGGAACCAGCCCACAGAAAAACCAAACTAAATGAATCAAACTACAGCAGAATACTTCCTGGTAAAACTCTCCAGCTAATAGCAGGGTGAGGGACAAAGCTGGAACGCATGTGGAGTCACAGGAGAATGTTGAAATCCAAAATCTATTACCCCCAAAAAATAAAAAACTTGCACTTGAACTTGTGTACTTGTATACTACTTTTTTATCATCCTACCTCCAATGGTGAAACCAAGGTATTGAGTCTCAGTTCTGGCCAGGACACACTGCTGAACTGATGGTGATCCCTGCAGAATGTAAGCAGTCCAGGACTTCCCTCAGGTGTTCCACATGCTCCTCCCAGGTGCCACTAAAACAACGCCCAGGACTGTTCCCTACACGCTCAGTGAGATCACCAGTTTGGGGCACTGGATATTCTGCAGTTCACAGTTCCCCTGCCAGAGTCTACTCTACCAAATTCATGTCACGTCCTCTGCTTCTGCCCCCTCTCCCTCTCTCTGTCTGTCTGTCTGTCTGTCTGTGCTGTGCTCTGATCACAGCAGTGGGATCAGATGCACAGGTGCCGGCAAGCTGCCATCTTCTCTATTTTAAATATGGGCTCAGGGGGCAGAACGAGTCGTCCGCTAATCAGAAAGTTGGTGGTTCAATCCCTGGCTCCTCCGGGTCTGCATGCCGAAGTATCCTTGGGCAAGATACTGGACCCTTCTCTTCTACTCCACATGAAAGTCAGCTCTCTCTGACTCTCTGACTGTTCTCTTCAGTATTCACCAACCTCAGTATTTTTGTTCCTCTTGTCTGTTGTTTCTGCTGCTCACACTGCAGCAGCTTTAGTGAAGACGTGTTACTCTCTTTGGGTCTAAATGTTTTTGGTCAGTGGTTTTCAGCAGTTAGCTGTTTCTCTCTCTTTCCCCTGAAATTACAAGGCCTTCCATCCAGGTCCTGTATCACCACCTAATCTTTTAGGAGCCCTGTTGATTTATGTTGTGCTCACAATGTTATATATGTTCCCAAATAAATCCCTTACCTGTTTCTTTATTAGACAGCCACAGGAAGCATATGCAAATTCGAAGTGAGTGGGGTCACATTATGTTTCTGCCTGTCACACCTCACAACAGGCTTGCCCCCCTCCTCTCGCCTATTTAAAGCAAGATTGAGTGATAAATACCACTGTGGCTCTATGGCTCATGCTACCTTTGCACTTCTCTCGTCTTTTGTAGAGATTCAGGGAAATGAGGACGAGAGCGGGACCTGGACCTGGATGTAGAACCCTGTGTGATGTCTGTTCCAGGTGACTGCTTTCTGTGTTGACTTCGGGTCTGACTCAGAGACAAGTGTTTGGAATGATTTGTGTAAAAATCAGGTTTATTTGGGAAGCTGTAGAGATGTAGGTGCTGCTCGATGCCCGCTGTTCTCAGCAAGTCCTTGTTTCCCTGAATCTCTTCAACAGAGGTAGTGAGTGCAGAGTTAGAGTGATCCATTGAGCCACAATAGCCATATTTTTGGGATATGAACCAAGCTGAAATTTAGTTTTCTTAGTTTAGAAACTAAGTGTAGAAACTTAGTTTTCCTATTTCTTACCACAGTCATACCTCTCCAGGGTTGATACACAGTCAAAATGCAGCTCCAGCCCCTGGAAAGCCCCCACTACCAGGCTACTACAACTACAGTGTGGGGGCTCCAAAATCCACAGTGGTATTGTCCTTATTAAATGTTGAAGAAATTCTTCTTGAATTTTAAGAGTTGCTAATTCTCTGGAGAATTACAGACATGATGTGAATCAGATAGCTTTACGTCAGAGAGAAGACCCAAGCGTAGGCAGGGAAATCAAATCAACCATTCCATAAATTTAACCAACATTTCTATACAGTCCTCATGGAGCCTATTGTGCAACTATATTGTGAAACTATTGCGACTATTTGTCTGGTAAATTCAGGAAAAACAGGCAAAACAGCATAGAAAGCACAATGGACAGTCTGGCAGAGTGGTAATGGGCCATAAATACTGAGATTAGGGAATAGGGAACAGGTGAGTAGGCAGGAAGAGTAAGGTTGCTGAGAGGTGGGAAAGACACGGTTAGTGCAGGGCAAGAGGCTGGGGAAGGGTCTGAAATGACAGTTATGCTGAAATGGCAGGCAAAGAATGAATGAATGAATGAATGAAGTGTGTTAATGCTCTGCTGATATCTTGTTTCAGTTGTTAATTGCCAGTACTTGTTGTGATTAGGGTGGGTAGATCAAAAGTATAAATACTACCAATACTGCTGAATGTCTTCGTATGGGTTAAAGTTCATTGCCATTTTTCAGTTTTTAACATGCATAACACTTAGCATTGTGAAGTTCTGAAAAGCAATGGCTAATATAATGGAAATAAATAATTATAATATTAGTAGATATGAGAAAAAGATAAGAAAAAAGAGAAATCCTAGTGAAACTAACATTATAAATGAAAATACACTCCAAAGCTACTTAGAGATAGGATAATATAAGTAAACATATAGAAATTCAGTGTAGATATTGAATGTAGCGTTGTTCATCCTTACAGAGATCTAGTCTTGTTTTTTTCAAGGTATGATCTTCTTCCTTCAGTCTTTCTATAGAACAATTGTTCACACGAGGCCACCTTTGCAACTTCTATGAACCACACCCGATAACATGCAGCGTCTGTCTCTTTCCATGCCCCTCAATAAAGTCTGTTTGCTCACCATTATGGCTCTCTAGATCAGTTTTGCATCTCCACAGTCTTTGGTAGCTGATGGGTCACTCCACTCATATTTATTAGCCTAGATGTCATTAACTCTGTGTCCTCTCTTTGAGCTGTTTACTGTCTACTACTGCTTAAGATACGTTTTGTATTAATATTCTATGCAGACTGTAATGTAAATAATTACCAATCATGACATTTTTTTTTGCATCTGTGCTTTGTTTCCTATCATAACTGTAATCTGCTGAGCACACAGTATCCACTAACTGTTCTGTAATCTAAACGCTGGCCCCTCTAACATTGTCCATTGCCAACCCTGTTTGTATTATGCTGCATGTCCTTCTCCTTCTCTCCTCCATTCCTAGCTATCCTATCTTCCTCCTTTTCCTCCTTTCACCCAGCCCGGCCCTCAGCAGGAGGGTCCACCACCTGAGCCAGGTTCTGCTCAAGGTTTCTTCCTGTTAAAAGGGAGTTTTTTCTTGCCACTGTCGCCTTAAGTGCTTGCTCTGGGGTCAGACTCTGGGTCTCTGTAAAGCACTTTGAGACCATTTTGATTGTGGAACGAGCTATATAAATAAAGGTGAATTGAATTGAATGTGTATATATTTGCATACTGATGTACTGCAGTACTCCCCCTTTCTGTTGAAACAGTGGCTAACTGTGACTATGATATTCTGACTAGGATAATATGGAACCTTGTAGTGGTTCAGGCAGGTGTGGAGGTCATGTTATAGTCACATGTTCCATACCCCATCCATCCCATATCACATATGTCCACGACTTAGTCCAACACATAGTTTGTGCCAAACTCACATTTGTTTCACAGCATTACATGAGCCACACTGTCAAACTAAAATGCAAACAGTATTTTACTCTCAGCTGCACATCTGCTTTTGAGGCTGTTTGTCCCTCCTCTGTGCATGGCTTTTGTTTTGTATTAGCATTTCTGATCAAGTAATGTAATGACTACACAAAAGGTGAATTGTAGTTCTGTTGTTCTGTGTTGCACAGGGGGGAGCAGAGTATGTAGCAACCACTAGATGGCAGCACAAGTTCAACACATCAAGCAGTCATTATTCTGTGCTGTGTATCCCAGCACAGTCACCGTGCAGCCAGCAACTCATCAGTTCAGGTGAAACACTGATGGATCTAGAGTGATGGTGCTGGGAACCTGAGGGGTGGTGGAGACTGGTGGGACAGTGTGTCATCTGGTTTGGGCAGCGGTGTTGTACTTATGTAGAGTGGAGTCATTGCCTGGGGCAGGTTTTCCTATTAATCTACCATTATGCTTCAGTAAGACCTTCACATAAAATGTCAGTGCTCTTTTAGATGGGTAAAAATGGTTTTAGTTTCTTACCGTGGCCACAGTGAACAGTGATAATCATTTCTGCATCAGTCTGTTCTCCATGATTTAAATACTGTGTATGAGCAGGAAATTAGAAACTGCCGTACCACAAAACTTTATCCTGCCATAAAAAAAAAAAAAAACAGCCTCCTCCATTTTCAAACATATGAGCTGTAAATATCAACCACATCACCACAGCCTGCAGCACATAAAATCTAAACATCATCAGCAGCAGTCTCTCATACAAACTGTCTGTGGCTGGTTTTCAGGTGTTTGTGGGAGGTTCATCAACAGACATTCTTTTTTCATTTGCTCAGTTTGTTGTCACTCAGAAACATTGCATATGATCTCACACGTCTTGCATTAAAGAAAGCAACCTAACTGCTTTTTGTGTGTAATTGAAATCACTACAGGAAATGTTTTTTGTAGCTGCTTGAACACTAGTCAAGGATATTAACTTCTCTACCTGAAAGATACAGTACATGCAGAATATATGTTAATGATATTTTCAGATTGGATGTATTGATAAACTGATTTCACTATACATTGGTTTACTTTTCTGATTTGTTCATATCTTTTAAATGATCCACATTAATAACACAGGTGTTGTAGTTGCTAACTGTGACCCCTGGAGGGCAGGACTTACTCATTTCTGTGTGTCAGTGCCACACCATCAATGTTCTCATGACCAGGATTAATTTATCAAAATTTGTCACTAGTTTACAAATCAGGGTAACAGTCATTTACCTATGTCAAGTATGAATATACCTGTAACATCCATCCTTTTTCTATATCCACATTTTAGTGTGGTGGGATTTAGGAATCCCTCTATGCAATATATGTAGAATGGAAACTTGTGGGTTCACTTTTTTCTTAATCAGAATCAGATTATCAGACTGCTCCACTGAACAATATCTGATGAGAACTCAGGATGGTCAGGACATAAAGAAACTGATGACAAACTGAAGGAGATGAGTTATACAGCCTCTACATGCATGGGCAGTTCAACTCTTTGAGTGATTCTGCAGAAAGTTTGAAGTTAATAACTTCTGTGCTCAGCTCTATCTGAGTAAATGGACATGGTAAATGGGTAAATGGGCTCATCACCAAGGAGGTCCATAAGAACATTGTGGCAACATTAGTTAGTATCTCCCAGGAAAATGTCTGTGCAGTTATACACAACAAACTCAAAATGACCAAGGTGGCAGCTCTCTTCTAACAAAGGTTCCCTGCTCCATCTCTCCATCAGTTTCAGGGTCCTTGGCCTGAAAAACGTTGAAGATCCCTGATCTAGAATATCTTTTCAAAACTTGACCCAATAAACATTAACTTGCACAGACAGTACACTAAACGATTTATAAAATCTCAGTAGCAACACATTAAATATGAACACATAACATGTTAATACATTTGCAAACCAAACGCTGATACTGATTAGGGAACATACCAAAATTGTCACCGATTAGACTGCAACAGGTAATTCATTTAAACAGCTTGGTGGTTACACGTATTCATTACATGAACTGTGTGTGTGTGTGTGTGTGTGTGTGTGTAGCATCAGGGCTGGAGAACCAGTTAGTTCAGTAGTTTGTTTTATATTATGTTCATTGTTTCCTCAGACTGGCAATGAAACTTGTGGAGTCCATGCAGCTTGAATGCTGTCATTCAAGTTAAGGCATTCTGAAATTCATCCATATTTTTCAAAGATTTTACATTTTATTCAAAACTAATAAAAAAAACTTAAACTGATATTATCATTTGTAATGATAAAAATTGTATTACATTCAAAACAAATGCAAAACAGAAGTATTCTGATGAGTGATCTCAGACTTTTGGACCCCACTTGATATATGATATGTAATATACATGAAATATAACTGAACAGATAAATTGCAAAATAAAATGTGAAAATGATTTGATTGGTGGCCGTGGATTCTGTGGACTTGTATTTCTGAACTCCTGACCATAGCCCTGTTCAGAACTTTATGATTGCGCAGTAGCAAATGTAAAAAGGGCCTTTAACATTTAAACAAGATGCATGTTTAAGAACTGAATGAATAACTGAACACATCACTGAACAAGTGCAGAAAGTGACTAAAAAGGGCTTCTTGATCCGGATGTTTGTTAGATGATCTGGAAGGGTTTACTTCAGTGGCTCTCAACTCTGTTTGGTTATTGTTAAACGTCTCCTAAGCTTTAATTTGAAAGTTTGTCCGGAAGCTAGTGCTGTTAGTGTTGCTTCAGCTCCTTGACGCAGCTCCGTACGTACCGACGCTGCCATCAGTGTACCTGGATGAGACCGTCCTGCACCCTGCCGTGTTCCCCTGCACCGGACCGGAGCGTGCCAGGCCAGACTCACGACACTGTTCTCCCGCGGTGGCAGACATCTCACCCTCTCGCTAACCGTGAAGGCCGGAAAAAAATACAGGTGTCCCACTACTGCCCGGCGACAAGAGGAGGGGGCTGGCCGCATCTGTTGCCAGGGTGAATTCATTAACACGTTAGCATCCAGCTAGCTAGCTGTAGTCCCAGGTACCTAACGTAACTACGGGGTTTACACCGAAAATCACGAATGTCAGCTCTTGTTTGTGGTAGACAGCGCTCCTCATGAATCTATAGTAAATACCGGGTCCGGTAACGGGGTGATATATTAGGTCCGGAGAAGACGACGGACCTGAAAGTTGCGGGAATGGGTTTGATGTAATCTGGAGCTAGGGGGCTAGCTTCATGGAAACACGGTGGTAGCCTGCAGAGCGTAGCTTGTCGCTACACACCCTACTAGCTAACATGGATGGTCAGAAGGGTGTCTCACATCGGTAAATACCATGAGAACACTGCTTTCCACCGACAGCTAGAAGGCCGAAGCGACAATGGAGTCTTTCTTGCAGATAGCTCCCCACTCCCTGGCTATAGTGCTGTCCAGGGTCGGGACTGGGGAGACGGTGGGGGCGGCCGGGGTGTCAGAGAGCGACGATCTACCGAGGCACCACACTGGCTATGAGATTTTTGCTGATTTCAAAGCAGAAAATACCCAGCAGCATGTGTGGAGTCAACGGATTACCGACGCTGTGTCCGAGACCTTCTTCCTGGGCTGGATAGACGAGCATGTGTTGCTGATTCAGGGGAAGGAGGACCACCTGGAGGTGCTGAGGGAGGGATGGATGCGGAGGTCCCTCAACCCGCCTCGGGGATTCACCATCAAATATCTGGGTAAGGTCTATGCAGACCCTCTCATTTCTCCAGGCTTGTGAATGTGAACATCATAATATTCATGATAGTCTGTTTTACTGTTTCTCTGTTGCATTCATACTCAGTTCTGCAACTCATCAGTCAGAAATTCCTGTGGTTTGTGCTTCGTTGGAGCAGATGCATGATAGGAAAAGTAGATAGTAATTGCTGGATGGGTACATTGCAGTCTTTAATTTGTAGCAGATAATTTGCTTTAGTTGCTGCTTCCCTACATTTTATTTGTGCACCTTGTATGTCTGCACATGTTCAGAATTAGACCACTTTTAAACAAAATGAATAATATAGAAGTCCAAATAAATTGTAACTGACTCACAATAAAACATGTGACTAATTAGTAACTAGTCTGGCAGTATTATACCAACAGTTAGGGCTGTAGGAGGAGGTGAACAAGGCATAACTTTATTTAAAAACTTGTTCTAGCCTTTGATCAAACAAGCTAGCAACAAAGCAAGCAGGCTACAACATACACTGAATATGTTGCTCACTTGACTGGATGGTCCAGTGTCATCAGCCGTCCACTGAACAAATTGACTGGAGCTGCAACGATTATTGGATTTATCAATTTTCCTTTTGACAGAAAATAATTTGCAACTATTTTGATAGCTGATTAATCATTTTTCAAGAAACTCTTTTTAGTCTCTGAAATGTGAGGATTTTCCTCTATCCGCTGTTTAATGTTACAGTGAACTGAATAGCTTTGGTTTCTGGGCTGTAGGTCTGACAAAACAAGACATCTGAAGATGTTGCCTTTGGACTCTGAGTATCTGAGATGGACATTCTTCACTGAAACTAAACCAAACTATTTCAGGTGTCGGGGTTATCATTTATTGTTCATCATGTTTAAGTTGAAATGTGCATTCATGTGCAGCATGCTACTCTTGAGCCTCCATATCTCTACTGCCCCCCCCCCCCCCCCCCCCCTCTCCTTGTTTTGTTGTCTGCTCCCTGAAAGGCTCATATTAAATAAAATACACCCTCTTGAAGCTTGGCAGTCAATAGAAGATAACAAATAACAGTCGATGTGCCAACTCTACACACCTTGGCAGTAAACTAGCTAGTAACCACCAGTTTGTGCGGTGGGTGAGTGCCTCTGGCATGTGTGTTTGTGTTGAGTTCAGACTGATCTCAGAACTCATCAGGACCTCTGGCTCTCTCTGTTATTTTCCTTCAGTCCCCCACCTTTTCCCTCTGCTCTCTGTACCCATATGAACTAGCACTGCGTTCATAAAACCCCACTGTGGGGTCATGTTCCCCCAGCAAAACATGGAAGTTTCTACCCCCCCCCCCCCCCCCGCCCCCCCCAGTATTTGTAATTGAACATTGAACATGACCAAATCCTCCTAAAACTGAAAGAAAACTCATCTGTTCTCCTCAATATTCACTGTTGAACCGACTCCAGACGGTACTGGATGTGTAGTGCTCACTGAAGTACTGCATGAAGTACTGTTCATGTTTGTGTTCATGTCAACCAGCAACAATGAACACAACATTTTTAGTGTCTCTTTCTTCTCTAGCTCTGATCTACACTGTCTGTTTGAGGGGTGTAACAGTGTGTATATTCATCCCGAACTATTGTGGCGCAGATGTTACGGTTCAGTGCATGCAGTTGTATGGAGAATACAATGAAAGTACTGTGAAATCAAATTTGACATGCCTATGTTCCACCTGGGAAGTACTGAAAGTAAAGATGTAAGCCATCAGCGGGTTGGCAACATGCCATGCTGAACTTAGCTGACTGGCGTCTGACTGAGTCAGTCACACAGTGGCCATGGTTTTAAAAATTAATGAATTTTGAGACTTATGGAAACTCGATAATCAGCAATAATCAATAATTGATTATTGCTGATTATTGAGTTTCCATTTGGATTCAAGGAGGTTTATTGTCATTTCTATTCCACATTTACATGAGAATAAAAATGATATTACGACAATAGTAACCCAAAATACACCATAAACCGTATTGCAAGTCCGCTGTTGAATTACTCAACTTCTCTTTTATTGAGAAACATCTCAAAGCACCGTCAGTATTGTGTAGTATAGTTGTAACTTCCAGATTATTATTTTTTTTTACCTTTTAATATGATCGTGATTAATCAATAATCAGTTTTTTCACCACCTCTACTTTTCAGTGTTGTACCTGACTGTGACTTTTGTTTTATATCAGCCCTACATAAAAATATGACCTATACAGAAGTGTACGTTCACTGTTTACATTTTACTGGTTAATGCACTGCAGACTGTACTGGGGGACCTCAGGGAGGACTACACTAGGTGGAACAAACTGTAACTTGCACTACTGTCTGTGCAAAATAAATGGAAACAACTAATTAAAAGCTTTATCAGACAAAAAGGTTTTAAGCTTAATTTTAAAATTAGACTGTCTGCTTCCTGAACCCAAACTGGCAGTTGGTTCTACAGGAGAGGGGCCTGATAGCTAAAGGCTCGGCCTCCCATTCTACTTTTAGAGATTTTGGTAACCATAAGCAAACCTGCATTCTGGGAACGAAGCAGTGTGTTGGGATAATATGGTATTATTGGTACGATTGCACTATTGGTATTTGTGAAAAAAAAAAAAAATGCTGTTCTGTTGGCTGTGTTGTTGTTCTGTACTGCCTGAGAGCAAAGAAAAACCAGAGTCAAATTCCTTCTTTGTATGCACAGACTTGGACAATAGAACTGATTCTGGTACTATCAGCTCTTTGAGATATGAAGGAGCCTGGCCATTGAGGGCCTTATATGTAAGGAGAAGGATTTTAAAATCAATTCTTAATTTTACAGGGAGCCAATGAAGAGAAGTTAATACAGGAGTAATATGATCTCTGTTGCTAATTCCAGTCAGTAATGTTCTCAGTTATCATGCTCAACAGACAGTTGGAGATTAATGTATCTCAAAATAAAGATGGTGTGGAAAGACAAAATACATGACTTAGTGCTGGCCAATAAAGAAAAACTCCCAGAGTGATGGGAACACAGAGATCTGGTACACAGGGCAATTGATAACAGAGGGAGCTATCTGTCTCCTTTCTATAGTGAAAGACTTTTTTTTAGCCTCCAGAGATAGTGATGTGTGTGTCTGTCTGCACGTGTGTTGAGGTTTTCTGCTCTGATTAAAGAGAAGAAAGGCAGGAGTGCCATGAATAAAAGCCTTATTCTTCCCCTTACCACAGACATGTACACAGACCAGTGGTAGTAGAATAGAGATGTACCACACAGACACACATGTACATAGATTAACTGTGGTATGTGTCAGATATTTGACCTCATTTGCATTTGTCCATTCACTAGTTAGTGTGATGAGAATATGGTTAACGCTATTGCCCACACTGATGTGATGTTTTCTAGGCACAATAAAGGCTATCTCTGCTAAAAGAAGTTCTGGATCTACTGGGGCTGTAGCCTCCCGGTCAGTTGGTCAATATGCTGTTGGTGGTGTTATGTTTGAAAGGAGAAAAGTGCTACGTCAGTCGCCTTCTAGGATTATCCATTATTTTCTGTGGCGGGGAGGGGGAAGCAAACATGTCACTTTCAAGCCATTTCCAAGCTGCTGCTTTGCTCTGGTAAAATGATTTTATAACCACATCAGCTGTATTTACGTATAAAATGATCAGTCAGAGAGAAAGTCAGAAGGAAAAGTCAGTAGATTTGTCACCAGGCGCTTCTTTTGAAAAAAAAAAAAAAAGTGGCTAAAGGGTCTGAAAACTGAGTAAATCAAGTCACAAAGGCACCAAGCTGGTAACACTGACTGCAAATGCCCCGATGATGTAATAGAAAGTGTTAACGTTATTCCATTTTGAAAGATTAACAGCCAGTGATGAAATTCCAATACATAAATGGCCGACCAATGGTGTAAGATCATCATTCAGTCCGTCAGTCCGTCAATCAGTCAGCGACAGACATTCTCTGCTGCGGTTCAGGCAGAAACACCATGACAGTGAATCAGGTAAATCAGGTTTGATGTCAGCAAATAAAAGTAACCTTAAGCTGATGTGCTAGCTTGAAGCGCATCTCTCTGTAGTCTGTCTGCTGCGCTAATGTAGCTAGGTCGTTCATCTCTTGGTCTGTTTGCCAGCCACTTCCAGCCAGCTGTCCTCTGTAACCTTGTGCATCTCAAAAGTGACAGTAAAATACAACTATTTATTATGTTTGATAAACATAATAAATAGTGAGGGCACCTATTAACTGTTCTTCAAAGATCTTCTAAAATAGCTTGGTCAAAATTATTGGTATCCCTTAGAAATGGTGAGACGTCAGTGGATTGTAGTGATATTTCAAGCAGACTGTTGTCTTCACTTAGTACCACAGGTGTCTTCAATCAATCATCTTTCATTCAGTCTATTTAAATGGAGAGAAGTGCTCATTGTGCTGTTTGGTGTCATTGGGCCACATTCAACAACCAGTTGTACGAAAAGATTTGTTCTTAAGTGATTTAAGGGACTTTGTGGCATTCAGCAGTTTTCTTATGCATAGGAACAAAAGTGTAAAAGTCCCATTAAGAGCTACCAAAATGCGTAATTGCAGTGCTTGCCTCAAAGGGGTATGCGCCAAAATATTAGGTTAAGGGTCCCAATATCATTGTGCATTCCATTTTCATTTGTTGTATTATTTCGAATAATGTTACACTGAAAATCAAATGTCAGTTCTAATATGTCACATGTCGGTTCTAATAAATATGGAACAGAGAATTACTTTACTTTTTCGCAATTACCGATTACTTTATTTCAGAGACAGTTGTGGTTTTCTTTTTTAAGGTACCAGAATAGAAGGTACCATTTGACCAGGTATGTTTCCTTAAACACCTGGTCACTGTAGTTTTTTTTTTTTTCACAAACAGGAGGAAATAGTGCATTTGTTGGGGACTATTTTCAGTAGTGGATTAATCCACCAGTGTATGAAAGACTGAGTCACAGTGTATGTGTGTTCGTGGTAATGAATGAACATGTCACCCAGTGCAACAGTGAGGCTCAATGATGAGTTTTTAATAGTTGCTGAATGTCAATGGAGCTCTATGGCACAGAGGAAGGAGACACATCAGGCTGTGGCTCTTCACATGAAGAAGAATGGACAGTATAGTCAGACTTCTCTTTCTGCTTGTCTTGTTCCTGCTCTGTACAGCGCTTCTCAGGAGGATTAATAATGTGTGTTTGGCTCAGGGGCACTCAGATAAGCTCTGTGTACTGCAGTGAACAGTAGAGCTGCCCTTATTCAGGAGATCAAGTTACAACTATGTGGTTACTACACACCTTTCTCTGTGTCTGTGTCTCTACAGACACACGTTTGATCGTGTACAGACAGAAGAAGCTGAGCCTTTCATCAAGAGGAAAATTACTTTTACGACTCACACATTCATGTATAAAACAGAGCTGTATTTGGTGTGTGTGTGTGTGTGTGTGTGTGTTGGGGTGCCAGCTGTGTATGCCTGCAGGCATGGAGTTTCCTGTCCCTCTCTCTCCTCTTTTGTTTGTCTGACTCTTTCATTTTTCTGTCCTTTTAATTAGTTTCATTTGAAAGTCAAAGCCATGCGCTGCCAGGACAGGAGTTACCATAGCACAAACACAACAGCTGCATCTGCTTCATCTACAACCACCAACAACCCAACTGTGAACGTCTTTTTCTTCTGCTCATGACAGGGAGCGCCCCTGTCCAGTTCAGTCCAGTTCCTGTTGAGACCTTTCACATTAAAAGCTTGTGTAGAACCAGTTTAATGCAGTAACCTAGTTGGCCCACTAGATGACTGCAGCTCACTGTAGAACAAGAACAACTGTACTTCCTCACTGACTTCCTTCAGTTGACAGGTGAACCAAACACCACTGCTCAAAAGTATCAAACAGAATTACAAAAGAGAACTGTTTCAACATTAAAGAAAGAATCCCGTTCAGTCTGATTGTCTGCTCACAGTGCTGGAGAGCTGCATCAGCACTGTCAGAGGTCACCTACTGGTTATTTCTTTTGTGTCATAGTCAGTGTATCTTTTCACACTCACATTATACAGTTTCATGTGGCACCCCCATTGTACCAAACCATTAAACAAAAGTAATGAAAACTAATACACATAAATGAACAGTTTTCCTGTGTTTATCTTTGAGATCTAACAAACATATTAAAACATTTTAAAGTTAGTTTCATTACTCATAAAATAGTTGGAAAGCCCAAGTTTTGGATGTTTTTTAAACCTGCATTGATGACATCCATGTTAGCTTCGTCTTCAGATCTTCTCTGCCTTTTGCTGACATGTTGAAAAAGCAGGATTCACTGCCACCAGCTGTCCATTAGTGGAATAACATGGCTTGCACTAACATTTACATTACAGTCCTCTGAAAAAGTGTTGTGTCACCCACATGCTCATGCATGTGTGCGTGTGCTAGTGAAGCGTGAGATATCAGCACATCACACCATAACTTTACAGTGTCACTTGTGGTGAAAAAGTCCACAGGGTACTTACATCTCACATAGACTTTTCTGCTCCATCCAAAAGGGGCTTACAACAGTACAGTGAAAAGTGTATACCTGCTGAATGCTACAAAATTAAATTGATAATAGATTTGATATTTGACATTTTAGACTCCTCACTTTGTACTTAGGGTTAGGATTTAGTTAATCAAAACTAAATCAAAATCACTGGATGGTTTAGTGAGTATGAACATGCTGTAAATCATATGCTGTGGTCTACAAAGCCACCAGATCTCGAGCCAGTTGAACACTTATGGAAGATTTTGCAGTAACATGTTAGACAGTTCTCTCCACCACCATCATTATCAATCACCCGATGAGGGAATATCTTTTGAAGAATGGTGCTCATCCCTCCAGAAACTTGTAGAATCAATGCCAAGGAGCATTGAAGCTGGAGGCACGTGGTGACTCAACACCTGACTATGACACTTTATATGGGTTTTTCTTTTAATTTGTATCCTGTTTGTTGGTATGTTTCTGTAGGTGTGACAGGCTGATTTGATTTGTTGTTCCATTTTCTTGACTGCATTCCATCATCTAAACGAGACACAAGCCCCATTTGGACAGTATTTATTTCTCCTGGGGAAGTGTCATGATTTTAAAATTAGTTGCTTGTACCTGTTTGTGAACCAATACAACAACACAAAAAGTATAGCTGCAGTTTTAAAAAAAAATCTAAATGGTGAACAATCCATCATGGCAGACTTAAATCGCATAGGCTCTTTTGTCGAGCACATTGAGTGGGACTTGTGTGCCAAAATTGCTTCATGTTTCTAGCTTATTCCAGCTCATGGCAACTTTAGCCATGGCAGAAGACAAATAACAAAGCTGCAAGGAGCACTGAACAAGTCCTCACACTATGAGCCTATTGGAGCAGTGGCACACACGATGTTAAAGCAGGTTGTATGAGATTGTTCTGAATTTATACAACCAAATAGTTTAACATCACTTATTGTGTCCAGCAGTTGTGTATTTGTATCATGCCAGAAGACAGATACATGCACAGATAGACCCTAAAAGGAGCTGGGACCCCTGCCTTTTTGCCTTCAGACTTGACAAGCTTCACAGTACAATATCATCAGGGTCTTCAGGCTTTTCTAGGCTGAGGAATTTGATGACCACTGGACACTTTTTTTTTTTTTTATAAATCGACATACTGTATAATACCCATGCTTACCAATTATCATACATCTGAGTGAAAAGTACTGCAGAGGCTACTTTGTTGCCCTCGCCATTATGCCACAACTATGCCCAAGACCCATATAAGGTATCAAGTTCATTGAACCACTTTGTGGTGTTCACCAAAACAGCTTGATAACACACAACATAAACTTCCCCCATATGGAGATGATGTGCTGCTATTCCCCCAGAAGTCTCATTTTTCCCTCCAAGAAATCACAAAACCTTGGTTTATTTTCAAAACTGTCTAATTACTCCATAAACTGGAACAAATTCATGATTTCACCTCTAATGCAGGAGTTGGTCCCGTGTAACTTGAAACCCTTACTCCAGTCCATTGGAAAACTGTCATTCTGCAAAGATAGAGAAGCTTTTGTGTCTCCAATTAAAATATATAATAAAATTCAAACCTAGCACAACCACGGAGAATAAAAATAGCGGATCGAGAACCTGATCAATGCCCCGTATCACATAATTAAGAGTGAGCAGCCCTTTATGGCATTTGAAAAAACTGTCGCGCCTCGCAAGAAGAACGGGACGGATGTGGGCTCCCAGTTCATGTGGCGTGACAAAGGTGTAAATTCTATGATACACACGATGATATAGACACACAAGCACACACACAGACAGACAGACACCTTTTTTGTTCTCACTGTTAGTATTAAATGTGACTGACAATTAAATGTGAACGATTTCGAGAAATAAACACGGTTTTGTTTAAAAAAAAAAAAAAAAAAGTCATTTCATTTTTTGGTGGCTGGACCAGTGAAAATGCACAAGGGGCCAGTAAAACTTGAATCTACTGGCCAAGCGGGCCAGTAAGAAAAAAATGTTACGTTGGACCCTGAGTATAAGCTGAATAATGTCAGTTTTACCAAAACCCGCCCTCACATTTCATTGATGAGTTGGATTATCTTTGAATAATCATTAGACACAATCATTTTATATTCAGAATTTGAATAAATACATTTTGTTATAGACTGAATCTGACACTGAATAGAATAGAATAGTCTTTAATGTCATTGTACATGTAGACTGCACAACGAAACTGCCGAGAAATCCTGAATGTGACGACTGTACCCTTCAGTAGACAGCCTGTTTGACAATGACTGTAGCGGTCCTAAAGTGTACAGCGTGGACAGACTGGGCTACTGCTGTTTGTGTTCACACGTGTCTTTAACATGAACTTGTGTGGTGGCTGAGCTCATGTTGCTGGGTGTAATGACGCAGTATTACCAAAGAAAGTTGTTTTCGGTGATGTTGAGCTGAAGGCTTACAACAGCTACAGCACACTACTGACTAGAAATACTGTCTGTTGCTTGGGTTGCTGAGTGTGTTGCAGCATTTGGTCAGTGTATTGCTAACTAAAGAGTCAACTTAAACGCCCCATGCTGATTGGCTGGCTCATGGACTTGGCTTATATCCAACAAGATTTAGAACACACACACACACACACACACACACACACACACACGTCTTAGCATTTTCCCTTTCAGCTTCTTTGAGAAGCACAAGTGGTCTCACAGAGCAGTCCTTAGCCATATGATATCAGTGTGTTTTCTCTGAATGGGCAGCACCATTGAGCTTTAAGAACAGGGGGGGGAGAGCTTGAGTTGTGTTATTGGACTCTCCCACCCCTCCCCTCCCTGCTCTCCCACAACAACACGGTGAGCCACGGAGTGAGTGCAGATAGGCGAACTGGCAGAAAGGCAGAAAGCGAGAGACACGGACGGAAGAGAAGACAAAGAGAAGCAGAGGCATTGCTCGCTCCACTCTGGATTAACCCTTTCTCCTGACTAAATGTTGCTGTTTGTGGATTTCTCGCTTTTACACGTCTTCCATCTCCCCATTGCTCAGCTTGCTTACACTGTCACACACGTACACACGCACACACACTTTTTCCCTGAGGATTAACAGCTGGTGTGTGTGAAAGGAGTCCTGGAGGAATGCTCATGGACGGATGGAGGTAGAACGGAGGAGTGTATGTGCTTTTCCCATGGACATTGTGTCGTTCTCTCTCCTCCCTCGGCTGGCTGAGCAGCCTCTTTCCCTCTCACTTTCTTTTGTATTAGCACCCCCTCCCTCACTCCCTCCTTCCTTTCTTCCCTCCCTCCCTTTGCTGCACAGGCTTTTGTCTGTCTGACAGGGATCCAGGCTTGTCTTTTTACCGCTCTCCCTATCCAGCGACCCCCTTCAACTGATTCAAACAGCACCATCCCCTCATCCCTCATTCTTAGGCTAAAGCTAAGACCACAAGAATCTGACTCTGAGCAAAGGCACCAGGCTAGGCTAACAGCTAGCCGCTGGAGAGGTGTAGACGCCTCAGCTTGTCACTGCTAAGTGTCTGTTTGTTGTGTGTGTGTGTGTGTGTGAGAGTGAAAGAGTGTGTGAATCAAGATACAATACAGAAGCACTAGCTGACAGATCAACAGTCGTTCCATGGTGGATTTGGTGTGACCTGAGAGGAAAGGCAGCAGGAGGAAGGAGAGGAGTGTATGCTGAGCTGGAGGTAACATCCCCCAGCACATGCTGCGCAGCATGCTCTCCTGAACCATCCTGTGGACTTTGTGGTCATGTCACCACTGACATGACCATGAGGGAGTCTGGTCTAACTGGGACAGGAATTCTTTACTTCGCAACATGGTGGTTGTTTAATTTTCATTAGCTGATTTATTACCACTAATCCTCCACAATGGAATTTACGTGAGGAACTGGGAACTTGCACCGTTGGGCCAACCACTGGGCCCAATTACTCCAAAGTTTGCTTGTGGAAAACCAATTTTGACTCAGTCTTGTAGATAGATTTTCTCTCTGTTGTCTGCCACCCAGTGTGGTGAGGATGAAGAAGACAAGCGGCAGCACGCTGAGGCGTGCATGGCCCAGCTCTGATCTGCCACCAGCAGCCTCTATAGAACCTCACAGAAGCCGGCGTTCGCGCAGTGAGAAGGACTACATAATCCACAAACACAGCAAGAGGAACCACTACCCTCCGCAGTATGTGTGTCAGAGTCCACCTGCTTACATACACACAGGTACTGTATGACCACACAGACAGAAGTGCTGCTAGGAGTTACCACTGGCTGAAAATGAGTTTACACTGTTTTGACTGGGAGAAATACTATGGAAAGCTGTTTCTGTGCTATTTGGGAGCTCTGATATTCTTGCTTAAAAACCAAATTGTTTATGTCTTATTAGAGAGATCATTTTACCATTTCATACACAGTATTTACATATGACCACGCTGTAAATGCATCAGTATAAAAAATGTTGTGAAAGGGTACTCCAGGGATTTAGTGTTTGCCTCCATAAAGTTTCTGGGCTGACAAGGGACAGATTTAGAAAAAAATGGTCCAAATCAATGTGGCAGAGTTTCAAATATACTGATTTTTGGCATTAGTAGCATGAGTTAAAAAAAAAAAAAAAAAAAAACTCGGGATCCTACACATTAAGAGTTAACGCTTTCCCCCTGACATCATGTAGCTGTTTCTTCACGCTGAGTGGTACTCCTTATGATGAGTAATGGGCAGTGAAGCAGGTGTATGACTGGCAGGTCAGCAGGATAAATCTGGACCCTTGGTCCTCCCTCATTACCACCATTGGGGTGGCCTTGAGAAAGGCCCCTGAACAAGGTGCTGCTCTTGTGGAGCAGCCCAGTGAGGATCAGGTCACTTGGTTGCACTGGGCAGCTTTGGATGTGAATGTTGAATGTTTGCAAGATTTTGCTTTCAGTGAAACTTCCCTGAATAAATTAAGGTAAAAAAATATGGAGGATTTCCCCTTTAACATGCCTTTGATGCCAAGTATGATAAGTGAACCTGTACCGTGGATTTAAAAAAAAAACAAAACAAAACATAGATCAGAAGAGCCCTACTTCCATGTTCACAGCCACCGACTTAACTGGGGGAACTGATGATGGTTGTTGCCATGGATACCATTCAGTATCCATGGCAATTTGTGCCCATGTGTGTCCATTCATTACAGATTGTTGTTACCTTGAGTGGAACGCAGGTAGTGAGAGGTGTTTCTTTATCTTATGCAGTGATGCATGAATGTGCATAACTTAGCATTAGCTAATGATGACCACAGACCTGTGTTGGTGCACTGAGGCTCCTGGAGCATCGTGCCCTGCATGACGTGAGCAGACATTATAGTTAACGTGTGGGATGTCTCCTGTTGGACAGCGGGGTATGTCAGAGAAATCAGATAATAAGGAGAGTTAAGTTCTACACCAACAAGTGCAGACAGTGTCTGATTTATTTTTGTTGTTTGTTTGCTGCCTCATAAATGACCTCCTAGGCTGTGAGTCTGATTTGCATAAAACTTTGCATATAGAATCTATGGACTCTGGAAGTGTTGCAAATGTTGCAGCAATTACGCCTATTGACATAAAACTTGGCTCAGTAGTTTCCCATGCTCTACTGAGGTTCTGGGAAATTTGATGTCAGTCAGCCACTAGGTGGTGTTTTTTTTTTTTTTTTTGCAAAATCATGAAATATAATAAAATTATTTTTCCAGACTACTCTTAGGCTGTATGTGCGATCTGCATGAAAATTTGCATGTATCATCATCATCTTTCTACTCTCATAATCACAAGTTATTCAAAGAGTTTTTATACTCCAAAAAACTTTGGCCAGTAGTTTATTGTGCTACACTAATATTCTTTACAGGTGGTGCTTTTACAAAACGTTGAACATACGTGAAACCTACTTTTTCAGACTCAGGTTGAAGTCGAAGGCAAGGTTAACTATACTTTCTTGAATGCCCCAGTGAAATATCCCTCAGAAATATTCCAACTTCGAGGAACTGTTTTCCAGTCTCTGTGCTGCTCCTAACCTTAAGACTTAGACTGCACCTGTATCACCTCAACAGGCCTCTGTGTGCAAATGGTGCAGTGCTCTTGGGCCGACTGTAATACCTGCCTGTAGTTCTAGTTATTATTGCTATTGTGGTCAGACTCTTTTTGTGCTGTTGAACTTCTTACCTATTTGAATCTAACTTCTTTTAACTGTCTCCATACAGTCCAAAATGCATCTTCTAACATATATTTAACACACACTTTTCACATATCACTGCAATTTATCCTCTCTGCACTGGCCCCTACGTAAATTCCGTATCCATTTTAGAATTCTGATGCTGACTTTTAGAGCCTTGCATGGCCAAACACCCCAGTATATGGCTAACTTCCTCCTCCTTTACATGGCCAGTAGGGCTGTTAGGTCTGCTGATCAAAACCTACTGGATGCCCTGCTATAAAACCCATGGTGACCCTGCTTTTCAAGTTTTTGCACCTAACTTATTGAATGCCCTCCCCTTATTGCGATCCTTAGACTCCTAGTGAGATCTTTATGAAGAAGCTGAACACATTTTTATTCATACAGGCTTTTGGTCAGCCTTCCCATTTTATTTATTGTTTTTTATTGGTTCAGGTCCTCATCTGTGTTCAGAACTTTTTGTTCTACTGTTGTGATTTTAATTTTTAGCCATGTGCTGTTTATTATAGTTGCTATTTTTTCATATTTATATTTTTTTATTGATATAAAGTACTTTGTGGTTTTGTATCTGCAAAATGTACTATACAAATTTATTTTACTCATTGCTTACTTACGCTTGTGGGATTCACTGTCTCAGGAGGAATCTGGAGCTTGCTAGCCTGTGAGTCATCCATATTGAGATCTTCCAGCTTCTAATACTTGAAGCTTTGGTGCGAAAGGAGTGGTAGACCAGAAGTGCGTTCACTTATTAATTGACAGTCGTGAGCTCCCATCCTGACTCCTTGTTCTTCTCTGATTGGTTAGAACTTTAGGAGGGAACATCTCAGCTCTGCTGCCAGAGGGGTCACTCATTAAGGCCTTTGACAGCACCCCTCCACCATTTCAGCTGAAGAATATTACACACTGTAGCTTTAAGTCCAATATTTGTCAGTGTAGTTTAAGCCTGTACTTTCAGGCTTTAGGATACACTGGAGAGCCAGTTACTCAGACCACATTCAGAGGTGCTCTCAGCTGCATGTGGTTACATTGTGTCCTGGGGCCACACTGAAGGACTGTCTACTCACCTGACATCCTCTGTTGTGAGCAGATGTACAGTGGCAAGAAAAAGTATGTGAGCCTTTTGGAATTTAACAATCTGATCACATGTTTCACCAGAGGTGCAGGTGGAGACACATGCTAATGCCGATGTTGATTGGTCGCTAGCTGTCAGGAAGTCGGGCCTTAGATATTGTGACTGTAGAGAGGCTGCGGGGGACGAGCAGAGTGACTGCTTAAGTTCATGCTTTTAGAAGTTCTGATTCTGAATCTCTCATCAATATTTTCACTGGAGATACTAGACCTCATGAATTTTAGCCCCTTTTGTTTAAAAAAAATGACAAATCAACATATGGATTAATTGATTAACTGTTTTAGCTGTGGTTATAAAACTAGCAGTTCTTTGTCATTACCACAGCTGGATATCTGTAGCTGTCAATAAATAATAAAATAATACTAACAAACTATCAACAATCAAATAAAGCTCAGCTCAAAGAAAAAAGATAAATCGGGTCTGAGATAATACAAACAAGGCTGCCAGATTTTACTGACCTGATCTGCCTTGGTATGAAGAGTACTTGTAAGATATTCCAAAGGACCCAACCTAAATTTAACTTTACAATAACCCTTAACAGAAAGACCTTTACCACTAGTCCACTAGTGTTCATTTTCCAGTTCACATAGTATTTCAGACCAATACTTGTGTAATTTACTACATGGCTATATGTAGTTGGGTATCTATTTTACATTTGAGACACAGAAGAGAAAGTGAGGGATTAAAGGAATGCCTGCGATTAGGGGCTATATGTATTCTTTGTATGAATCTCAAGTGGATGGCTTTTGTTTGAGTACAGATGGATTTCTTTTTAACATAACTCCAAATGTCCTTCTGTGTCTCCTCATGAATAGTCACTGACAGTTCCTTCTCTCATGCACCTTTAACTCTCTGTATTAGTAGGAGACATTCCATGCATTAAACCTTAAAACAAATTAAGAGATACCTTTTGTGGTTGTTGAAGCAGTATTTTCTCAATAGCAGGCGTCTGACGATGAGCATACTCTTTGAAATGTAATTCCTTGTTTGTAAGAAATGAAAAAAAATCTTGTTTCGGGGGTTGGTGTTTCTTTATCAGTTGTTCAAATTACATTAGACTATTATCTGAAAATAAGTCTCTTACTATGTTTATATCTTTGTTATTCCATTGCCGGAAGCACGGATCCAACATCCATGGCAAAAATTCAAGATTGTCAATCAATTAATTAATTTGAACTTCCTTTACAGATGGTGGGCTGATCGCTTGCCTTCAGATCATTGATTATTTTGGACTGCCACAATTATCTCTTATGTTGCTATTTTAAAATTCTTTAAACACATGGTTATGACTTTCAATAATGACGATTTAATGTCCAGCCAAACAGAGAAAGTTATGTCATGTCATGATCTGCCACTTATCTGGGTCCAGGCCCAGGTCGCGAGGGCGACTGCCCCCCAGTCCACAATGCACCGAAGTCCTATGGCACCTCTTACGGGTGGTAAGCCCATGGGAGGTGGTGCCGCCCGGAGTGGGGTTCAAACCCACGACCCTGCGAGATTGAGTCTCATGCTCTACCAACTGAGCTAACCGGGCGGCCAACAGAGAAAGTTTTGTTCTCTATTCCTTCAGAAATAAACCCTGAATGAGCACACAGCTGATATATTTTGATATTTGGCAAATCTAAGCCCCTGATAGAGCCTGGCAGCTGCAGTACTGCCATTTTTAGTCTAGGTCTACATTAATTCCAAGTGAAAGAGCTGAGCCAACTATTTAAATCTTTTAGAATCCTATTTCAAAATAATACAGGAGTCATTTGAATGGGATAAGACAATTTGGGTAACACATTAATTTTTATTAGAGCTATATGTCCCAACCAAGAAACAGGAAGTGAGTTTCGATACTCTATATCTTGTTTTATTTTACCAATAATGAAACAGAATTGGCTTAGGCGACCATTTGTAAAGAAAGGATAGCGTAGTATTAGATATGGCAGTAAGACTACCCAGGGGCATAGCCTCTGATTTGCTTAAGTTAATCTTGTACTGAGAAAAATTACTAAACAGGTTGACCATCTCATTTGAAACTAGTCCATTTCACAATTTTAATACAGAGACAAACTTTTTGTCTCAACTCGGTTGATTGCTTTCTCTGCATCTAGGGAAAGTGCAACATCATTTATAGATTTTTTTTCAAAGGCCTCGATAACTTTGAAGAGACGTCTAATGTTAGTTAAATTTAGTTTGATTGGGAAAAAGGTCCTCTAAACGAGTACTTAGAATTTTAGAAAGCACTTTTCAGTCCACATTTAACAAAGCCATGGGTCTACAGGAAGAAGTCCTTACACTCCTGAAGTCCTGAACTTTGCAACCATCAGGCCCTGGTGACTTTCCACTCTGGAGATGTTTAAAGGAACAAAATAACTTCATCTCTTATAAATATGTAGTCTGAAAAGACTACTGTTTTTCTGATAGTGTTGGGAGATTGATCTGAGAAAAAAAGTCTTCCATTAACTGCATCACTTGTTTGTTAAGAAGAGTACAAAGCTGTATAAAATTCCTTGTTTCAGTCATGTATCAATCTGTTCTCATATACCCTGATGCCCTTAGCATCAACAATGGCTCCTATTGGCTGGAACTCTTTTTTCTTCTACTCTTTTTTAGCAAGGTATGCAAGATATTTCCCTGGCTTTCCTCTGCACTCATAAAACTTGTTTAGTGTCTCATTCTTTTCTCTATATCTTTAGTGAGGAGACAGTTCATTCACTGTTGAGCCTGGTTTATTGAATCTTTGAGTTTTATATCCATAACCACTCTGGCATTATCAGATATACCATACTGCCTATGCTACAAGACAAAAATGAATGCAGTTCATCTTTGCTGTTAAATTTCACCAGTAAAACAGTAAAATACACATTTGGTTAAGATTAGATCAAACCTTGGATATAAATGACAGAGATTTATATGGGCCCCAGACAGTGGAGACACATTCCTCAGGCCTTAAAATCACCTGAACTGATCAATGACATATCAATATGTGAACAAAATCAATATGTCCCTGCCAGAGATGGTGTAAACAAGGCCTTTCATAAGGCAACTATCAGAGCTGACCTTATAAGACAAAAACAGAAACCTGATAAAAGACAAAACATTAACAAATGGTTTGATCAAGAGTGCAAGATCAGGAAAGACCTGAGTAAAGTATCAAATGAAAAGCGATACCATCCAAACAACCCAGCTTTACGGATCAGGTACAGTGACATTTTAAATAAATATAAGTGCAATTAGGACCAAAAAACCAAACCATACCTACATGAAACTTGGAAGATAGTGAGAGTGGAATTAACCATAATCTTTTCTGGGATATGTGGAGCAATACAAAGCAATCACAGTCTCTGCAGTCAAGGAAAGCCTGTGCTCCAGACAGCATTAAAATGAAATGCTCAATTATTAGTAGTAATATTTCAAATAAAAGGAAACAAATTTTCCTCAACTACTAACACTACATCTTTGAGTGAATTCTTCCTCAAACACACCACCAATGACCATGAATATACCCTTCATATAAATGGTCAGATACTCAGATGTTTTATTGATTTCAAAAGATATTTTGACTCCATTTGGCACGAATGACTTTATTACAGACATCTGCGGTGTGGCACAGGGGCAAAATATATGATATGTTTAAATCAGTGTATTGGGAATGTATTTTTTGGCGTGCTGTTAAAATTAAAAACAAACCAAATTCTTCCCCAAGAGAAGAAGCCCCATATTATTTAATGTGTATATAAGTGAACTTGCTTTTCAGCTGGATCAGCTCCTGGCCTCTCCCCCTTGGGTACATAGGCGAAGTTCTATGCTGATGACCTTGTTCTATTATCTCCTACTGAACAAGGACAACAGCAACAGCTGGACATGGTAGAGAAACAGCCAGAACTGAGCCCTGGCAGTAAATATTAAGAAAAATAATGTCATAGTTTTTAAAAAGGCCCCAGATGACAGTATGAGCTGTAGTATAACCATACCAGCATCAGGAAGTTTCACCCTGGCAGTGACTGCACCGAAAGAAAGAAGAATAAGAACAGCCTAAGAAACTAAGAGTCCCTTCTCGAACACACTCTGGCCAGGCTCATAACATCACCAATCAGAATAAAGCAAATGATTACACAATTTAAAGAAACCTGTCTGAGACACTAGAAAGAAGATACTAAAATCCAAAGTGGATTGTGGTCACTGTTCAATTAAATTCAAAGAAATGATTAAGGTTTACTTTAACCAGCTCAAGTCTGTGTTTCCCATGAATTAAATGAAAAATACTCGCAGGAGAAGGAAACAGGGCACATATTTCTGCCTGATATATATCTACGTTCACTTCATATAATAATAACAGTTTGTGTGTAAAACACAAACCATGCAATACATAGAATTGAGATTAGGATTTTGGGAGTTTAGCAGTAAGTCTGACTGGTCAAACTTCAACCCAGATATGTAGCTGTTTGTGGCAGAGAAGGAGACAGTTGGCTGAAAAGATCTGGTGGGGGTTCTTTCAAGGCTTTCATAGAGGACAGCTGAGTGATGGAGCAGTGGGCTAGAAGAGCTGTGAATGGAATATTTCTATTGTGTCAGAGTGTCCTCTGGTCTCGTAGTAACCTCAGAAAGGCTATTTTGAATAAAAACAACAACTCTCAGCAGGAGAGACTCTGTGCATCCTGAAGCTGCTGGAACCCATCCATTCATTAACCTCTGTTTGGAGTGAGGCGGTTCAGTGACTTGCTTGGTCTTCTGGCTTTCCCTCTGTTGTTACTAGATCTGCATGTAGCAGCTGAACTTGAATTGAATTGAGATACTGAACTAGCTGACTTTAATTTTAAAGATTAAGGCAGCTAGTGGAAGTGGTGAATTCTGGAAGTGTTTTTTTTTTGGGGGGGGGGGGGGGGGGGCCCTAATGCCATTTAGCCTTTCTTAGTAATTTCTTAAAGGAATAGTTAAACATTGTGGTGACTTTAATTCTTATTGTTATTTTCTTTCTTTCTGAGAGTGAGATGTCCTTTTATGCATTGCAGTTCTTTCCAGCAAGTATTTTCTCTTAACTTAAACAGGGGCAAGTTTTGTATTCAAATAGTGAAATCAACTTCTGAAAATGTAAGGAGACATGGACAAAATGGACATAAGCAACTTCTTTGATGTAAACATGGAAATATGTAGGCGTTGCCCCTGTAGATTCAGGTGAGAAATATTCAATTTCTTCAAAAACAGTAACTGATCAACATGCTTAAAGGTGAGAACACTCCTGTAATTACAATGTCTAGATGAAATGTTTGCATCGGACGTTCCCTGAGAAAATGGTTGAGTGCTATATAAATAACACTGACTTGACTTAACTTGACTCATAATGTAGTGATTAATTATTATGTCCCCAGTAGTTAAGAAATATTTCACATTTCTCTATGTGTGCTACCACACATGGCTGCGTACGTCCCAGTGCCACATCAGCCCTGATGTTGCCGGTAAACACAGAAGCAGCCAGGCAGAATCAGCCAAGAGTGTGATCAGAGAGACATACCTGCTCTGGATAGGCCCAATGCCCTCGCCCCTGCCCCCCTAGTGCTCAGCTTGAGGGATGTGATGAAGGTATGGTGGGCGTGGCCAGCGGCTGCTGGAGGTCAGGCTTGGGGGTGCCGTTATTGCTGTTGCTACTGTCACTGGAGAGGCTTCTGGCGACAGTGGACACCCAGCTGTTCCTATGAAAGAGGGAGAGTGACTTCCATCCTGCTGCTGAAGCAGTATCCGTGTACCGACAGGTCCTCCACACACTGCGCCTAGTTCCTCCTCTTTGTAGATGTGATGGCTTATCTCCTCATGGTAGTTCTCGCATGGCTTAGACCTGAGGTGGACGGGAGCTGCTGCAACCTACTAGTGCCGTATGGATACCGTGAACTGTCACCCCCGATGGCAGAGGAGAACGTGACAAGCAGAACCAAAGTTGGCTTCTACCTGGTGGCGCAAGCTGAGGCAGCAGAAAAATTCATTGGGGAGTGCGGTGTGCTTGTTACCCACAATTTGGTCAGTACAAATATCTGTCTCTGAGGCAGAGGTCTTGAGAGGGGTTAACCCAGAGGTCTCAAACCTGCAGCCACATGGCCCTTTGTGGAACAGGCTTGAGACCTCTGGGTTAACCAATAGCAAAGCCCATTGGTGGACAGAGCACATACGAAATAGAACTGGATGTCTACAAAGTCAAAAGATTTAGGCTGAGGTTTACACTACCCCCCCGTAGTAGTGTCAACAGGCCATGATCCGACATTAACCCTTTTTAAAGTGACATTTGCCTCTCATCATCACTTCCATAAAAACATTGCTTTAACTTTGCTCAGCAATCACTTAACAGTAATTTTTTTTTCTGTTTACACGTGTTGAAGAGAAAAAAATGCGACAAGTTCAGACCTGGTTTTAGGCTTAGAATCAAGTTTAAGGCGAGAGTAACACTGATAACGGTTTTCAAGAAACTTGACCAACACTGCTACTGAAGCTTCTCTGCCACACTGTGCTTCAGTGTAGTATTTACAGTTGTTAAGGATGTGAGATGAAAACGATTGTCATGTTTTGCTCTGTGTAGACACACAAACTGTGTCTTATCAATCATTTGAATAAATCTGGAAGAAAAAAGGTTGGTCCCAGCTTGAAAGACCTTCCCTCCAGTGCTCTGCAAGTATGTAAAGCTGCAGTTTTGCATGCTGGGATTGTGAACTCATTAACCCTCACTGAGATGCAGCTGCTGGCAGCCTGACGCATCACACACACACACACACGCACACAACACACACAAGCTGATGTAATGGGTGCTCCTCTCCTGTAATGCAACTGTAGCTCCTCCTTTTCTCTGTCTGCTGAGTTATGCTCAGGGCGGCTACACACACGCAAACACACACCCACACACATACATATACATAAATACATAAAATGTCATTGTGCCTCACCATCTTGCCCTGTTTTCTCACTCACATATGTGCACTTATCCATTCTCACAAATGACATCCCCTGTCCTCACACACACACACGCACATGCACACACACACACGGGTGTATGCACACGCTCTCCTTTCACAGCATTTTGACCAATGAGATCATTGAAAGCCCTGGCCTGGTTTAGAAGTCCCGCCCCCCCTGCAGTCCTGAGCTATTTCTGTCCACACACACACACACACACACACAGAGGCAGTAGTAAATGAATGTATAGGACAGTGTTATATGTCTGACCATAACCACAGAGACAGTTATAAAGAAAACTGTTGGGCTTACATATCCACAGGTTCACTCAGATGTTGATCAGCTCAGTGGGTTGAGTTTCAAGGGGGTGTTGGAAGCTAGTTAGCTAACTAGTGAGAAAAGATGTGTCAGGATCTGCCTGATTCAACTGATGAATTAACGCAGATGACCAGTTGTTCATCTGCATTAATTAATCAGAGCAGCATCTTGCAACGTCTGGAAAAAGGTGTGTGTCTGTATAAAGAAAAACATATCTGCATGACATTTAGTAAAAGGCTATACGACAAGTAATGTGTGTGTGAGACCTCCTGCTGGTTTGCTACAATTACATACTCATAATCAAGTTTATTTTTCATTTGCAAAATGTAACATTCAGGACATACAAGGGCAAGAAGAAGTGTGTGAAGCCTTTGGAATGAGCTGGTTTTCTGCATTAATTTGCCATAAAGTGTGATCTGATCTTCATCTAAGTCACTAGTATAAACAAATACAAAAGAAACAAGTTGTTCTGCCTCACGCAAATAATAGTGTGAGCCAACTTGGGGTCTTCTTGACTGATGCAATGACAGTTTGTTCTTCGGGCTCTGAGCATCAGTACATTCAGTTTGAAATAAAAATGAATCCTCCATTAAAGTGCAGAGACTCATCTTTAATTAGGTTTATGTAAATGTAGAAACAGCTGTGTTGGAGACAGAGCCCTTTTAACACATAGTGCCCACAGTTTAGGGTTTCAAAAATAACTGCACAGATACACATGAAGTCAAACTAAATCCTCATATTTAATATTTATATCTTTTGCAGTCATTGACGACCTGAAGTCTTTGACCCAGACATCAGCTTTGTATCTTCCTTGGTGAAGCTCTCCCAGGCCTTCACTGTAGCCTCCTTTGGCTTTTGCTTGTTGCGGGGTCTTTCTGCCTTTAGTCTGGTCTTCAGTAAGTGGACAGCAGATCTGTCAGACTGAGATCCGGTGATTGACATTGTTGATTGACGAACATTCCACCGCTTCACTCTGAAAAGCTCTTTGGTTGTTGTGGTCGTATGTTTAAGATCGTCGTCCTGCTCAATGATGAAATGTCGTCCAGTATGTTTTGCATTTGGTTGAATCTGAGCACAGAATTCTCCTGTTTACCTCTGCAATCATCCTGCTGCTTGTGTGCCAGTTCCATTGGCAGCCATACAGCCAGAACCAGCACCATGTTTTTCGTATGTGTTTGTTAACTGTAGCCTGGCCTTTCTGTTTCTGAGGTTTACCTTGTGCTGGATCCTCTGAGGTTCTGATGTCATGAAATCTTCTCTTGATCACTGACTTGGAAACATGTCCTCCTACATCCTGGAGAGCATTCTTGACTTGCTGTGCAGTCATAAAGCGGTTGGTAGACTTGTGCTCCTCGGTCTACTAGCAAGTTTTCCATTTTCTAGTTCTCCTGTGCACACTTGCTTTTTTAGACCTTTCATATCTTTCTGATAGATTTTTGCGTTCTTTGAGGCTCATTGTTGTCTTCTTTACTTGCATGGCCACCTCTTTGCTCCTCGTGTTTACAGGCAACTTTGTCTCAACCTGTGTGCATATCCACGACCACTGAAATGACACAAAGCTGCCAAACAGACATCAAGAGGTCAAGTATCCGTTTACAGCAGTTTGGGCACAGTATGTTAATAGGGCTATACCTTCCAGACAGTTGTTTCTTTATTAATGTAAACCTAAAGCAGAGACTCAGCACTTTAATTTAGGATCCACAATTTTATTTGTAATTGAATGTGCTGAAGCTCAGACCCTGAAGAACAAAAAATATGTCCTGTCCAAAACTGTCCAAATACTAACCATCTGGACTGGATGGCTAAATTAGCATTTAGCTAAAAACAGTTCCTGAAGGCCTTATTGTGCTTCATTGAACCAGGTTGTATGACGTGTTGTCTGACCATGTGGTACAGATAGGATTGACAGAGCCTCTGGTAGAAGAGTTCATAGCCATAACAGTCAGCCAGTGTCTCTGTGTCTCGTGGTTAGGATTAGGTACCCAATAAAATCCTCACACATGTATGGAAGTGAGGTTGTCTCAGGTTGACAGGCAGTAAGTATGATGTACTTATAGGGTTAAATGTGGTTACCAGGAAGAATAGCTTCAGAACTGGGCGGCATTACACAGTGTCAGCTTCTGTCACTCACCGCCTTGATGCATCAAGCATCAACAAAGTTGTTGTAGCTAGCCTGAAAGATTGGCCAGTTGCTAATAAGCTACCGCACCATTAAATCTGTGCACACTGCCAGCACATCAAGCAGCATGAATGAGGCAAAAACAACAGTAATGTTGCTAGGATTCATTTTAACTATTGAGCTTTAAAAGCCTGGTTTAACAGTATGTGCCTAGCTTACCTTGGACCAGAGTCCTCAGCCTAGAGTTTTAAATACTCTTCATTTAAACAGTAACATCAACATCTATTTTGCAAGAAAGACCTGAGTACAGCAGAGAAAGAAGAACAAAAATAACCAGCATACCAGCAACCACCATAACAACAGCAACACTTTCACATATGAACTCTGGAAAGACAGACACCTTGTCCAGAGTTGCCCTTTCAGTTTCTTTCCCCAGGCCGTTGCTCTGATCAGTGTTGATTGATCAGTGATGATTTTTCCACTACCTCCTCTAATGTATTTCTTTGCACTACAACCTGCATATATTTTTCAACGGTCTGAATATATATGCATATAGTTGCACCAGCTATTCAGACTGACTTGTTGCACTATTGTTATTTGTTGTTGTTTGTTTCCTAACTGCCTGAGAGCAAAGGAAAACCAGAGTCAAATTCCTTGTTTTGTGTGCACAAACTTGACCAATCAAACTGATTCTGATTCTGATGCAGCACACAACCAGAGACTGTCCGTGTGAGATACGTCCACACCTCTCACCGCTCACTCGCTGTGAATTCTCCAGCCACTTACCTGTTCATCAGCTCAGTTGGACAGTACGCAGACCTTGTACTAAGGAGCTGGCAGGGTAAAGTCCATTTAATGTCCTGTTCAACAGAGTTGGACACTTGCGTTCACACATACAGCTCCTCCAGGTAATGTCTTGAAAAGTTCAGGATACAGTGCATGCATGAAAGCAGCTATAGTGAGGCTGCTTTTTTGCAAGAGACCCTTATAAATAAAAATGATAGAATGCAGTTTTCTTGTTGCAAGTGAGATCCAGCCTATGTGAGGAAAAATACAAAACTCAGTAACCTAAGTACCACTTTACTGTCTTACTGAAAACCTCACTAAAACAAAGTGACTGTCCTTGTCAAAAGTTTTCTGAATTCACAGTTAAATCCCAGATTTCTGTGCTGAGTCATCAAGGCGAGGGTGAGGGTGCATTTCTTACACGTGACCAGATAAAGTCACAAATTGCATTTTCAACTTTGACATTTCCCAGAAACACTTTCAGGCAAAATGAATGACACAGTGACAGCGTTGACTGGTGTGTAAATGTGTGTGAACTGGACTGCTTTTTACTTGTTGTCAAAGCTGTGTGCAGGCTGGGAGGCTGGGAGGCTGGGAGTTGTGGGAGGTGCAAATCAGGGGCCCCTAAGAAGAAAGAGGGAGTCCACTCCTCCTCTTGCTTCATCTCTTCTTTCTTGTCAACTGTTTAACCCCTGCAGTCCAACCCAGCTCAACAAGCCCCAACCAGCCTGATTGTCAAAGCTGTCTTTTCACATGCTAATCACACCCACATTAGCACAGACATGTTGCTGTGCCTGTCTGTCATTTAATAACAGCCACTACACCACCAGTGTTTTCCTACAGGCCTCTGGAGTTCAATCATTTCACTCTTCTTCTGTCCCACCATGCATCATATTCACACACTGACTCTGAGAGGCGCTCTCAGTTTCTGTTACAGTACCCACTGTAACAGAAACAGGAGCTGGGGTGGATCGGTGCCTTGCTCAGGGGCACCACAGCTGTGGTCGCACCACCCATATCCATTGTGCTTGGTCAAGGGATCAAACCGGCGACCCTCCGAGCTCAGGCTGGTCCAGCTGCACTCTTGCTGTGCCATGGCCGCTCATACAGGCCTACAGTATAACATGACTTCATCATCGCCATTACAGCCTAAATTTATACTGTATTTGTGATAGCTTGCTTTAAAGGGACGAAAGTGGAGTTTCAAGTCCGCTATGCTAAGCAGCCTTGAGTTCCTTGATT
This sequence comes from Toxotes jaculatrix, assembly GCF_017976425.1. NCBI lineage: Eukaryota > Metazoa > Chordata > Actinopteri > Toxotidae > Toxotes > Toxotes jaculatrix. The sequence continues at coordinate 2,179,616 of NC_054403.1, read as the reverse complement.
ACAGCCAGCTTACCTTTGCTGTTAGGACTCGCTGTTGTCGCAGTTGGAATGTAAACAAATCCTAAACCCAGCCTTTGGTGAAATGTCACTGGGCTTCAAGGGATCTATTAACGGGTAAACACACTTATACCATAAACATGGTAGTTGGTAATATTCAAGTACAAGGTTATAGCCAGTGATGCGGGGTTATTGCTCCAACTTTGTTTATAAATCTGCATCGTTTATTGATGATAATTTATCTCTGGCATCCTGGCTGAGTTTGTCTTGGTATGGTATCCTCTCACCTTCTGCTTCTGCTCCTCCAGTTTTACTGCTTTCACTGCTGCCAAAGGGCATCAAAGTAATGGAAGTTCTTTGCTGCTACTTGCACTGTACCGCTGTAAACAATACCTCTAGAATGGCACCTTAGTGACATCAAGGATAATAAACATGTGGCTGACAAAGATCAATACTATGTCAGTAGTATAGTCAATATGTAAAATAACAGTATAATCAATCCATAACTGCACAGTGAACAGTGCATGGTAATAATTAGAGCACGTAGAACCACTTCAGCTTCCTCATAATGATAATATACAGTAACTGCACTGTTCTATTTATACAGGCAATCCTTTCCGAGTTCTGGAATGTTCTGTCAGCCGTGTGAGTGTGTGTGTCCTACATCCAGCCTTACTGTTCTAACTGGGTCACATCAGAACCCAGCTGCAGTACTGCAACACCGGCTAGGAGAGCATGTGCAGACACACACACACGTACGCATAGTGTAGCAGAGCAGAGACTGAGAGCTGACTGTGGAGTGTGTGTGTGTGTGTATTTAGTTCTATCTTTGTGAGGACCACTTTGAATTATAGACCTTATGGAGTGAGGACATTTTGGTTGGTCCACAGAAAGCTGTTTGAGGGTTAAGACTTGGGTTTAGGGTTCAGTTAGGGTAAGGGTTGGGGTTAGGCATTCAGCTGTGATGGTTAATGGGAAAGGGCTAGGAAATGCATTATGTCAATGAGTGTCCCCGCAACTATAGTAAGACAAAAGAGTGTGTGTGTGTGTGTGTGTTAATATGCGAGTGATAGCAACAAAGAGCAACTGGGGATGCGTTGTCATGGTAACCCTCTCGGCAGCCCGCCCACCAGCTTGTATGTCGGTGGGCACTATACAGTGAGGGAGGAAAAAAAAAAAACATGGAGCAGAGTGAGGCAGTGTGTGATTGGTCACACCCCCTTGTCTTTGTATGGCGCAAGGGATTGTGGGTAGCCCTTGACTGAATGCTCATTTGTGTGTGAGTGGGAAAAGAGTGGGGGTGTGTGTGTGTGTGAGAACAGAGGAGGACAACGCCTGTGTGTGTGTATGAGAGAGAGAGAGAGAGAGGGGAGGGGGAGGAGCAGAGTATGTGTGTGTGAGAGAGAAAAGGATGAGCTAGTGTGTGTGTGTGTGAGAGAGAGAGAGAGAGAGAGCAGTGCTGCCATCAGAAGCTACACTGAAAGGCTTTTAACTGGATTCTTTTTTCACTAAAGGAGTGGATTTCTATCAGCCAAGGTACGAGCCTGTCTGTCTGTCTGACTGACTGAGTGACTGTCTGACTGACTGTCTGTCTGTCTGTCTTTGGCTAGCTTGTTAGCAGCAGCTGCTAGTTAGCATTAGCAACATATCGTCACAACTGTACAGAGTGAGAGAGAGAGACTAGAGATAGGAGGCTAGATACAAACGCTCTGTAGCAGAGAGATAATGGAGGTTCATAAAAAGCAAAAGAAATGGAGGGATGGAGGGAGAGAGAAATGGAGGGTGAGAGAGGGAAGGAGGGAGGGAGGGAGAGCATGACAAAAGGAGGGGGTGTGGTTTAGTGCTGTGGACAAAGGAGGCTGGCTGATTGTTTACTACCACTGCAGAAAGGGAGACATGGACGATCAATGCTCCATCATTCTTTCGCTATTACTCTCTTTTTAGTCTCTCACCTCTCTGTTTCACACAGCGGTTCCCTCGTTCCTCCTTTCCTCTGCACCACAGTTCTTCTCTCCCACTCTATGTATCCGTTTCTCTTCCTCCTTTCCTGTTAGCCCTTTCTCTGTCTGTGTATTGGACAGTGTAGTAGTAACAGAGTGAGCAGGGCTGTAAGCTAGCGCCTGCTGCTGCTGCTGCTGCTACTACAAAATGTCTCCTCTTTATCTCAGCTCAACGATTTTATTGCCAGCACTGGATCTAATGGGAATATGTGTGCTGATGCACATTCGTAAAATGAGCAGTAAAAGTTGTCAGTTGATTCTTTTGCTCCACACCGATGTCATGTGTTTGTAATGACGTACTACAGTATGTTTTGTCTGTATGTATGTGAGCTAGCTGCGTGCTTTGTGACTGTGCAGTTAGTCTGTTCAGGACAAATCAAGCAGCACTGGGTTTGATGAAAAGCAGTAGGAACAGATTTGTTGAACTACCACTACAGCAAGAGAATGTGACATTATCTGTAACAGCGGGTAGTAGTAGTCCTCAATAAAAAACAGCAGTAGTAGAAGCACTAGGTCCAGTGGTTGTAGCAGTAGCAGTGGTAGATAGATAGATAGTAGTAGTAGTAGTAGTAGTAGTAGTAGGTGATAATAATGATAATAATGGAAGTGTTAGTAGTCAGAGTCAGAATCAGAAATGCTTTATTGCAAGGTATGTTACACATACAAGGAATTTGGCATGGTGTTGTTGGTGCAAACAGAAAACATGGACTGACAAGTGCCATAAAACACGCAGTGAAACATACTAAATAAAAAGAAAGTACTAAGAGAAGGATATAAAGGCAAGAAAGGAAGTACTGGAAATATATACAATCTGTACAAATAATGTGCAGTGCTGGGGGATAATGGTGATATTCATTAATGCACTTTTTAAAAAAAAAAACTTGGCTCTTATTTTGTTACATTAAAGGATTAAAGGGACATGCTTTATGTTTACTATTTGATATCAACAAAACATGCAAAATAAAGTACTGGGATGTGCCTTCTTAATAACTACAAATTTAGGTCGGTGATCAGTGTAATCTCAGCCTGGCCGTGGAAACGACATATTTATCAAACCATCATTAAGAGGCACTTTCATAAACTGGTGGGCAACGCTTATCTGAAAAGTACCCATACTCTGATGTTTTATTATTATTTATTATTATTTATAACAGTCCTTCTGAGAGTCTAGTCCGAATCAGTTGGTGTTGACAGTGGACAGATGAAAACCAATAGTGTGTAATATGTATAAACTCGCGGTCTCTGCTCAGTCATAAGGTTTCTGTGGCTTCCAGACTGTCAACGAGTAAGAGTCTGTGACACAATCTTTCTGTTGGCTTGTCCGCTCTTTGATTTTAGCTAGTTTAATTAGGGACAGCAGTGCTTTGAGCTAAATGCTAAGGATGCTAAGCATGTTAACAGGCTCACAATGACAGTGTTACCAGGTTGATGTTTAGCAGGTATAATGTTTACCATGTTCTTTGTCGTAATGTGTTAGCACGCTGACATTTGCTAACTAGCACGGAGCACAAAATAGAGCTGAGGCTGATGAGAATGTTGTTTGTTTTGCAAGTATTGACTCAAAATCAAGGCACTGAGCAAATGAACATGATGACCTAATGATCATGCTGATGAAAGTTAAGGTATCGATGTCTGAACCAAACATCATGGCAGTTCATGCAACAGGAGCTGAGTCTGCATTAATGGCGAATCAGCTGACATGCTGTGCAGTTCTATTAATGTAACATTGTGCTTTAAATATAATGTTGATGTAATATATCCATTGGTATTATTTACTCCTGCTAACTGAATGACTGGCACTAGCATTTGTGGAGCTTAACCCAGACTGGCTACTGAAGGTCGGTTTATCTATGCTGCTTCAGCATTGTACTCCTTAATGGCTGGAGTCCCCCTGTCCTGTTCTTCACCTGTCTGATGTCTTTTTAGTGATATCAGCATGTTGACAAAAATAATGGACAGCACTACTACAGGTATCAAATTATGCAACTTGTGATGCATGTGCAAATGTTTGTGAGTTTTTGAGCACCCCTTGCATCTAAAAAATGCTAAAAGTAATTGGGTGCCACTGTAGAGCCAATGTGCCACTCCTTTCAGCTTATGTGACACCCCCCGGCACCATCGGTACTCAGGCCCCACTAACAGTCTTTAGGATTACAGAAGGGCCTTCGTAACCACTCGGTCAATGGATTTGTCAACAAGCTGTTCCTCATTTTAGTGAATGCTCAGCATTGTAGAACCAGCTCAAACCTTACTGGACTCCCTAACCTGTTCATATGGAGAGAAGAGTTTGGGCCCAGGGTATTTGCGAGAACTGACATTCACAGTGTTGACCTCAGCTGTTCATGTGAAAAGTCCCAAATTGTTGCATGAAGGAAGAAAAAAGAAAGTTTAAAACCACCGTGCTCTCACCTCACACAGAGCCGATCAATCAGGGAGTGAGCTGGCTGTGAATGTGGGATGGTCTGTTTCAGAAAGTTACAGACATATTCTGACACAGACCTTCGCTAAACTCAAGTCCTCTGACAAGCAGTCCCGATGGATATATATGCTGACACATTTGCTGTGTAAACTCCATGAGAAGCAACATGGACAGTTGCCTTTCACTCACCTGTTCTTTTAGCCCCATCCCCCACTCACTCTGTGTGTGTTTGTGTGTGGGTAGAGTTTTGAGTTGGTCTTGCAGCTGTCAGTTAATCGAGGAGTCAGTGGGGTGGTCTGCAGCTGTGCTCTGTCCTCTTCTGTCTGTCTTCAGTCCGGTTTGTTGTCTCTCTTTAATCTGTCTATTCCTTATTTTTGTTGGAAGAAAGAATTCTTTGCTCTTGAAGCTGATGTTTAACACTGTTCTTTATTTTGAGGATTTTCTAGTAGATTTTTGGTGACTCCTGGCTGCTTTTGAAATAAATTTATATTTGAGTTTTGGAAATTCTTGACCTTGAGAACAGTTTGGGTTACCAAATAATCTTAATTCAAAGGTCTTCTTTCCAGCTTTTTTTTCTAAAGCTTTTAACTGCATCTCATGGCCAGCTCCATTTGCTGATGAAAACCACGAGGTGTAGGTTAAAGGTCCTTAAAACTAGTAAAACGAATGAATACTTTCAAGGCTATTAAATAGGCTGTCATCATTCAGATACTAAGTGGTGATTGAGAGAGGAATTGTGTCTTCAGTGTGTTCAGTGTTTTTATGAATAATGTTAACAGCCCTTGTAGTCAGCAGATAAAGTGGTGGACACGTATATATATGACACATTTATGATGTTGACATTACAGTTGCAAGTTCACCTCTCTCATCTCCAACTCTCTCAACGGAGTGTATAGTGTGCCCACATCTCTACTTCGGGCCATGTCACTCAAACGTGTTCCTTAGCTTTTTCATGTAAAATGGACTGTAAGTTGTTTCAGAGTTCATCATCTCTATTGAAGTTTGGGATCATTCACACATTTGATGGCTTTCCTAAGTTTAGAAACTGCATTGATCAGCTGTTGTGTGTTGTATTCGGTCTGTACGTAGTTTCTTCTGTACGTTCTTCTGATCTCTGGCAACAGGACTAACAGTGGAAGTCTTTTTATGCACGGATACATTTGCTTCATACATTAAAACTAGTCTTCGGGTATGTTCTCACCTTTAAGAAACAGGTGGTCGCCTCTTTTTTTCCCCACTGGGTTTAACTTGAGATGTCATTGAGCTGGATCCTTTGTGATGGTTGTTTTGCTGCACTTCATAACTTTTCAGATTAATCTCAAACAAAGTCAGTGGAGAGGAAGATCCCAGTGTCCAGATGCATACAGCGTCATTACTTCAGGGGATTGTCCTGAAGTGATGATGCTGTCCTGCATTGCTCTGATCTCAGACAACAGCAGTGAAAGTCTCTGACTAATAAGTGCTGTGTGATTTAGGTCTGCAGTAGCAACCAATGGGAATGGAGCTGAGTTCAGAGGTCAGAAAGTACTGACTGCCTGTGACAAACTGACACGCTGCTGGTCTTTTCCGATCCCAGCCGACAATTGGCAAGAGGTGAGGTACACCTGAACAGGCCAATCAGTCAGTTATAGGGCTGACATGTAGGCTGAACCGAATGAAAGGACTTTACCCCACCAGCTCCCTGTACAAAGCTGCTGAAAGTCTATTGCTCATTTCATATTGTGACTTGGTTTCAGCCAGGAAGGATGTAACAATGTTCATATTCATGTTCAGATGCTCTGGCTGCAAAAGACACCCTAACCCTAAATGACTTGATTTCTGTCTTTTCACAGGTGATGTGTCACCCATCAGTATGTCCCCCATCAGCCAATCGCAGTTCATCCCTTTGGGAGAGGTATTGCTATTGGCTATCTCTGCTATGAACTCTGCCCATAAGCCTGTCACTCAGGAGGCCCTAACTGAACACCTGCAGACATGTTTTCCAGGTAACACCAGCTCACACCCCACCAGCAACCACCAACACCACCACCCACCAGCCTCTGAACCAAATGTCACATTCCTGTTAATTAATGTGTCAGTTCTGTTGGATTGTGTTTTTGTTTGGTGAGACGATACATGACTATATTTCAAAGTATTTTACCTCATCTTACTGGTTACACTGCACATGAGGTGTTTGCTGTTAGACTTGGACTCCACAACATTCAAATACTGTTAACATATACATCAATAACGAGACAGAACCAGTCTTCATAAGTTTTCATTTTCATATTTCAAGTTTGGAGTTTGTAGAAATGTAATGAAGTTTTTTTGATAAATGTGTTGTGGACCTGGTCAGTGAGTAGACAACCACATCCCTCCCATGGTACACATGGTGAGTGTTCAACTAGCAGGAGCTTCACTTGTAGGCCGTAACGCGTAGAGGGGTTGACGTGACTGGCACACGCGTGAGGGAAGAAAGGAGGTGCATTATCTGAATGGAAACCAGCCAAGCAGTAGAGCTTGTAGTAGTAGTAGTTGTTGTTGTTGTTGTAGTTGTTCTTGTTTGAAAGCACAACAGCCTCTGTAATACCTTCCACTAAGAGACTGAAACATCCGTAACTTAAGGTGTGCAACAACTGGACTGAACACAACACACACAGGCGTTAATAATGCATGACTTGTGTTAAGATAAGCAGTAAATGGGAGTGTGTTTCAATATATAGGCGACATTCTGGTTCAGAATATCTGATGTGCGTTGTGTGTATTTCATTTTCTCGCAAAGAGAAAAACTCAGAGATGAATGTGTTGCATTGTGTCAGAGCACGTGAGAGTGGAGTTGTCCCTTCTGTCCGCTCCTCCAGTTTCAGCTTAAACACGCTTAATCATCACCAGAGTAATTTGCAAATAAAACGTGAGCTCAGCAGATTCGTCAGGTTCTTTCCCAGGCTCCTTTAAACACATTATTTCATTTTATTTAAAAAAAAACACAACACAATTCAGCTCAAACTTTACTTTCAATAACAGGTAATTAACATTGTCATCCTCATTAATAGTGTCTTTGATTGCCAACTGAAACACGTGAATCAGGCATCGCAGATGTATATTAGACATGGTAAAATACTGGTTTATCATATTTTTTACATTGGTGGCTATTATTTCCATTTGCATCTGTGAGGTGCAAAGTAGTGCCTCGTCCTCCTCTTTTTCACCTGTGGTCTCATTGTCACGATTTTTTAATGGTAAAATCACAATCACGATTTTATCACAGTTCATTTTTACAGTGAAGTTAATTTAGAACCGAACTATTTTCTTTGTAAAAACTTAGTTATAAAGGCAAAAAAGTCACCTCTTTCCACCATTTGCTACTTCTCTCATATGTCCTGCTTTTATCAAAGGCTTGTGTTATAGTTAGTTGTTTCTGTGTAATGTCTTTAGCCGTTACCACTGGCTGATGTGTGGTTGGCCTCGCTGCTTGGCTCTCACCAAATTGTTTCGGATGCTGCCTCTTCAGGTGGTTAAAGAGGTTCGTTGTGTTTCCATCTGAAGCTCGAACCTTCTCTGTGCAAACTTTACAAATGACAGTTGTTTGCGCTTTGTCGTTTGGAGAAAACCCAAACCAGTTCCATACGCAGTGTTGGGGAGTAACGGAATACATGTAACGGCGTTACGTATTCAGAATACACATTATGAGTAACTGTATTCCATTACAGTTACAGTTTAAATAGATAGTATTCAGAATACAGTTACATTGTTGAAATCAATGGATTACGTGACGATACTTCTCTGTTTCACGAGTTTATATTTATTCTCTAAATGAACGAAGGCAACCCGATACATTTCCCAGAAGCCCCAGCTCCACGAAAACAAACGTAAATAAACGAGCTATTTACCTGATCAGTCGATCAGAATGGAGTCGGACGAGGAGCAGCAGGAGCGAGAGCTTGAGCCGCAGCCGGCAAAACAGAGCCGGGACAGGAATGTGTTGGCCAAGACAGAAACTGCGTTACATATTCTGAATACGTAACGCCGTTACATGAACTCTGTTACTCCCCAACACTGTCCATACGAGTGGAGTTCTTTTTGGGGACCAACTCCAAGCTTTCACTTTCGCAGTCGGCCATTGCTACCCGCTACACCTTGACTAAAACAGCGAGGCTAGTAAAAAAAAAAAATAAAAAAAATAAAAATCAGCACTGCTCGCATAAAGCATAAAGCTGCAATTAATAGAATGTGCCCTATAGACGATAATACGATCTCTCTCCTCTGGCAGATCGTCAACATCAAGATCGTCTTCACGATCTAATATCGTCATTCGCACACCCCTACCTTAAAGCAATCTGCAGTATGGTGTAGAGTTGGGCAGTATCCAAATTTTCATATTGTCAAACCTCCTCCACATTTCACCCCAGTATACCGTATTATCGTGAACTGGGTTTCCGTTAAAATCTGCCGGTATTTTATAACCCCGCTGGTCAAAATATATTGGCTATTTGAAAACGCACACAGCAAACAGACTTTTTTTTATTTCAAATTGGTAGCACGCCGCGTTATTAAAATGGTATGAGGCAGTCCAGATATGATTTTTGTTTGCAAATTGTCTGAGAATACTTTCTTTATATTCATGTTAAAAGAGCGCAACTTTGTGCAATATTTATTTTAGAAGTTACGCTTGGGACTCAATTGACGACACTTTATTTTACTTGATACAGCCTATACTTTTCAATAAAAAGATTCTACATTGACATGCTTTGATATCATTCTTATATATCCTGCATGTCATTTATCATTTTAAACTCAATAAATTCAGATAATACAAACATTTAGTAAAAACATCTGTCCGGTAAATTGAAAACCTGCTGGTCACGTTGTCCGGTGCCAAGTTTTTCTAGTGGAAACCCTGAATTAAAAATTATGAACTTAAGGCTCAGACGGCGTCACCAAACTGTTGGCTTGTGCCGACACCATTCAGAAACTGAATGGCTAATCACTTGTTGTGCGACTAGCCATCTTTCTCCCTCTCTCTCTTTCTCTCTTCTCTGCGCTGTCACGTTCATAAACTTTATCAAACGTCTCCAAAAGTAAAACATATTATACTGCTGAAGTAAAACTGAAAATTCAACCACACAAGGCATTAAATAAATTATGTTTATTATTTAATCCTTATCTCCTATATAAGTGCATTGCATTTTTTTTACTGACGGTATTGCAACCAAAAATCAGCCTAAAGTTGAGAAGTAGAGACTGGGCCCTGTCTATTTGTATGACGCTCTATGATCTTTCTGATGATTTTGACGATGATTTTTCTGTATATATTCAAAACATCTGGTACAACACCGGCTTTCAGAGTACACACGCCAGTTAGATGGAGACGTGTACACAGTATGAAGCATATGTAAACTAAGTCTGAATGGAAAAACACATGCATACGAGCGTGCCTGTGTGCGGTCAACAAAAATTACGGGTTCCTAGCTCCCCTCTCTCCTCCTACCTGAGCGCAGGTGAGTGAGTGCCCCCCTTTGTTACCTCCGGCTATCACCGAACTATGCCCACGTGACCCAAACTTAGTGCATCACCATGGTGACCCAAACTTAGTGCATCACCATGGTGACCAGACAAAACCAATCGATAAACCATCACCAAAAAAAGAATAATATGGCTCCTACAGATGGTATTGAATCTGATACCATTGCTATTTTTAAGACCTGCTGTATACCTTATTACCCCCCAACCATCCCACCATCAGTCAAAAACTTATGAATTTTGCATGTTCTTCAGCACCATTCATCACCTTATCTTCTGATTCAGGAGAAAATGGAGAAGCAGGATGTTTTGTTTTGTTTTTGTTTGTATTTAATGATACTAAAAAACTTAAAAAGTCATCACACGTAAATGTAAAGAAAATCCAAATCAGTTTTTTCATTCTTGTCTGTCCCGCAATTGAACTACAATCGCCATGCTTGCTTACCACATAGCTCATAAAAATTACCATTTTTGGGTCCCAGTCTCACCTTTTTGGTGATGCATATCTGAAATGTTCTGATTTGAATTGGCCAGATTACAGCTTTTTAAGTTTGCATATTGTCAACGAGCTACTGTATATGTGTGTGACTGGTTTATGCCACCTATGCCACCCTTCATGCAGTTTGCTGTTTCTGTTTACAGTTTCTTGTCTGAGGGTTTTGATGGACATTGCACAGAAGTACTGGACAGTTGAATAAACTGTGCTCTAAGCTCTGAGAGGCTGAGACCCATCTGAACATCTCACTCTCAGACAGAAAGCGAATTTCCCAAACTGTTGAATTTTTACTTAAGCCAATAAAATGGGGCTGTTTAGTTTCTAGAATAGAATAGAATCAAATTTGGAGTGAATGTCATACTGGTGGCAGAAAAACAGTGGAGACAAGTGGAGAGAAAAGGGCGATATCATTGGAATAAGGACAAAACTAAGTACCGCATGGTGGTGGTATGTCTCCGCGTGGTTGGCTGCCTGTTTGTAGCAGATGAGGAGGTAGAGGTTATGGGTGTTTTGTAGTGATAATGGCAATGTTTGGGAAGGTTAGTGTTGGGTGTTCACAAGCAAGACTTACACAAGATCACATTGGCCTTGACCTTTGACCTCTGACCTCCAATACATATTGACTCCATCTTTGACAAGCAGTGATAATATGTGCAAAGTTTGAAGAACATCACTCAACGACCTTGCCACATCCACCCAGAGTCAGCAGTAGAGTAGAAGCCACCCAGTTTCTCTCTGTACTGTCTCTTGGCTGCTGTAATGGCTTTCCTCAGTCCATACTTCACAGCTTTGTACTCTGTCTCACTGCCTGATCTAAATGCAATAGACCGAGCACGCAGTGTGTGGCTAACGTAGGTAGGTAACTGTTTATCCAGGACTTCTGGTTGGGGAACTTCCTGACTTGTATGATGGGCACAATGTTGTCAACACAAGTGCTAATGTACCCAGTCACATACACGTCTTAAACACATCCCAGTCTGTCTGAGCAAAGCAGTCCTGCAGGGTGGTCTCAGACTCTGAGGTCCAGAATTTAACTTGTTTGGTGACAGGGTTTGTTTGTTTCAGTCTTTGTCTGTGGGCCGGATACAGGAACATTGAGATGTGGTCTGAGTGTCCGAAGTAGGGATCGGGTGCAGCCCAGTATGCACCGCATGTGTTGCTGTAGACGTGATCCAGTGTGTTTCTTTCATGGGTGGGAATGTCCACGTGTTGATAATATTTAGAGAATACAGTCCTTAGATTGCACTGGTTAAAGTCGCCGGCGGTGATAAAAACAGCGTCGGGATGAGCCGTCTGTAACGCGCTGATGACGCCATGGAGTTCATGACGTCATCAGGAGGCTCATGGGGAAATACAAAAACACAGTAGTAAATTCCCTCATAGATAGGAGGGCCGACATTTCAGCAGTAAAAACTTCAAAACATCTGGAGAGCAATGCTTATGAACAGTCCGTATGTCTCCACACCAGGAGTTGTTAATAAACACGCCAACAGTCCGGTCTCTTCACCCCAGGTCTACTGAGTAAGTCTGCAGCTGAACGGCTAGTTCTGCGACTTTGCCTGAAAGCCAGGTCTTGGTGAAAATTAGAGCGCAGCACCCTCTTATTTCCCTTTGTGTTGTGATCCTGGCTCTTAGCTCGTCCGGTTGGTTTTCCAGGGACCGCGCGTTAGCTAGCAAGAGGCCGGACAGCGGTGGTCGGCTAGCCCAAGCTCTTAGCCTAGCATGGAGCCCTCCCCTCTTGCCCTCTTTAATTAATGAATGGGGCATATGCTCATATATCAGGGATATGACATTTACTTTGCATGATTACTGAGCTCAAACTCAGCTAAGCCTCTCAGTGATATTACAACATAATGACTGAGGTGTCTTGAAGTGGCCTTCGTGTTAGTGTTGGTCAGTTAGATTTAATAAAGATTTAGTAAGATAGTAGATGCTGCTCTTCACCACAGTCTGCTTCAGGGCTGATAATTGTTAATGGTAAATGTGCTGATTGATTTTTACAGTTGATCAGTTATTTTGTTTGGTCATTAATGTCGGAAAATAACAAAAAACTAATTTGTCCACTGGTAGTCAGTGGTGTTTTCAAATGTCTGGTTTTGTCTGACTAACAGTCCTAAACCTGAAGAGACACTGGAATATGATAATATGAAGCTGAAAAGCAGAAAATCCTCACTTTTGTGAAACTAGAACCAGAGATGACTCCAAAAATAAACTGAACAATAAATGAATCAGCAGATTTGTTGCAAATTTTTTTCTCTCACTTGACTGATCAGTTTATTGGTTTATCATTTATAGTCCTACAACTGTTCATGCTGTAGGACTGTGTGCAGCTTTTTTTAAGCTCTATATAACATGCTAAGTATTATTCCAATTCTAACAGGTTATATAGGTTAATCTTTTCGTGATCAGGCAGTTGGTCGTAATCCTTCTTTCCATGTTATGACTATTACACGTGTACGCTTTCTGAAATTTCACACACACACACACACACACAGTTTACTCTGTGCCTGTGTCACTCAGCTCTGGGGTTCCCCCTTCAGGCAACTTGCGTCATGTCAGCAAAGCAACTGCACTTGTATGATGTAATGGCAGGCAACACACACACACACACACACTGGGTCTTTCTATAGTAATGGGGAGATGCATATTGACATAATGCATTCCCTACCTCCTTAGATCTGAATCCCGTAGAAGGTGCTACAGAACGGACAAATGACAGTTTGTGATCTTGGGGGAGTTGTGTGCTGAGGCAGGCGCATTGATTGTGATTCTGGAAGTCTTGTCACACTGAGGTTTCCAGATTTGGTACCATCAAGCAGCTGAGAGAAAAAACAAGGATGACTTCTTGATGACATGAATGAACTTACTATGTCTACAGTGATTGGTGTGAAGTGGTGACCGCCTGTGTGTAATTGGTACACATTAATACACAGGAGCACGATAGATAGATAGATACCATTTAAAGTATTTTAGATGTGTTCAGTTGACTGAACAAATCAACAGATCATCAATCAGTCATTTTATAACAGAGACGTTCAACATGTAGTTCAGTCAACAGCTGTTGGCTTATACCAGCGAGAGCTGCTAGTTAAGCCTGTACTGTGGAGCAAGTTCAACATACCCTGAATATCTTTTCATTATCTGGCTTTACTGAGCCTAACACTGGCCGTCCTGGATCCTGGATCACCTATTCTACGAAGCTGGTTACCAGCTGGCTCAGTTAACTCTGGGTTTATCCATCCGGCTGCAAGTGTGCTCATGTGAAAGAGGCTGAGTGTTAATTACAAGCAGCATCGTCAGAACAGTGAATGAAGTACTTAACATGATATGAGAGGAAACAGTGACACCTGCAGGTAAAATCTATTGTAGCGACAAACAAAACTAATATACAACAAGGTCAGATAAACAACATGGTCACATGACTAGGAAAGAAACACGAAAAATAATTTACAGTTGATAAAGTCAGACTAAGCATTTACTGTAAATAAGTACAAGAATTACTATAAAATTTCTTACTGAAATAATAACAAATGACTATGAATATGTAGAACTGTCTCTGTTTTAAAACCAGAGTGAACACACGGGAAATCCTCAAACAGCAAATCCATTCCACTCATCTCTAAAAATATCTGATGCTCTTTATTATTTATCACTTTATTGTAAACTCTTTTGTCCCTGCCAGGATCCTGTAGGAGTGATCTGACTAGTCAGTTATTGGGTTTTGATCTGATCCTCTGTAGTTAACCTGCCCTGGAGCAGATTAGGTGTGCGACAGAAGTTACCATGGCAATGTAACAAGGTAACTGGTGAACCACCGTTGTAACCCTGAAAACCCAGACTTAAGCCTGAAGTTTCTCTTTATAGGCTTATATAGTAACACTTGTTTGCACAGTGTGCTGTGGTCGTGAAAGTACTCGGCTGTGTCAGCGGGCATCCTGCCAACAACCCTGATGTGAATTTTCATCAAATGGCGTTCTCAAGGTGGTGCGGCAAATTGCCATGTTTCGCCATGAAACTGGAAGTCGTTGTCACTCGCATATACTTTGTTAAATATGCCCCAAACTTAAAAGGAACCACTGGTATACTCGAGAATTCAGACTAAGGCTGGTCTACGCTCTGCACACTGCCAGCATTTCATGCATGGGAAGTGTACAAGATCATGCTGTGTTATCACAACCTGGATCTTATTTTCAGCGGTTTAGCGATGAGTTCCCTCAGCATTATACTCACCAAGCGAATTACTGAGCTCTGCAAACGAAGTGAGACGCAGCAGCTCAGGTAGTTAGACCATCAGACAGGTTGGACACAGTCAAAAAGAAAGTAAACTCATTAGGTAATCGGAGGATAATGATAAAATGTAAAACTATCCATTACACAATAAACATCCCTTGCAGTTTACACAGCCACGTCCTGCTTCAGCTTTGACCTGCTGTTCTTTTGATGAGACGAGAGACATTAGCAACATTTCAGGTATGCTCAGCTTTACAGGCAGACCAAATCAATAACTGGGCAGTCCAGCTGCTTTTCAGTATACTAACCAGTGTGGACCTGGAGCTCTCGCTAGCTATCATTCACATTCGTCCCATCACTAATAGAAGATGGCTGCTACAAGTTTTCCCTTGATGCCAGTTGTTCCTTTACCATACATCTGGATGTGTATTACAATGTTGAAGTGTGAGTGTGTTGATGTCAGGATGGACCTGTCCTGCTTCCCCCCCCTGCCTCTCTCTGTCTGCTTGGCCTTTTTTTTTAAATCAAAAATAAGGAGAGGAAAAGACATGGACCAACACCATGTGTGTGTGTGTGTGTGTGTGTGTGTGTGTGTGTGTGTGTGCATGTGTGTGTGCGCATGTATGCAGTTTGTCTATCTGTCTGTCTGCATAGTGTTGCATCATTCTGGCTGGGCTGAAAGCTGCTATGATGTAACTGGCAGTAATACCACCAGACTGACAGAGGGAGAGAGAGCATTAGATACTGAGGAGAAGGAGAGAGAGAGAGAGAGAGAGAGAGAGAGAGAGAGAGAGAGAGAGAGAGAGGTTTGTGGAGGGAAGAGAAAGGAGGAGAGAGCAGGGAAGAAGAATAGCGAAGAAGCAGACGGTGAAGAAATAAAATAAGTAAATAAATAAATAAATAGAGTTGAAACAATGGCCGCCTGGACATTTGCTGAAATCATGTGCGCACACACACACACACACACACACACACACACACACACACAGTCACTTGGTGATTCCCCTTATAGTTGCTTGTAATATGTTTCTGCTTGTTCTGAAGGACCACACTTTATGGAGGGGTGAAAAGCCTTTCATCTTACTCCCATTTCATAAGGTCTGTTCATCATGCCCATTATTTCTCCAAGTGTGTAAAAATCAGATATTTTCACAACACAGGTGATGAACAACCGTATTACTGTAGTGCAACTGGGCAGAATTAAAGTGTATAATGCTTTACAGAATAATAGAGTGTTTCTTATAGGTGGTGTGTCAACAATAGGGGACATCACTAAGAAATGAGCGTGGTAACAGAAACAGAGTGGTTCAGTGGTACATGTGAAGAGTGAAAACAGAGAGCTAGAGAGAGATGTTCATATGCTGCGTACTTTCACTCTACCCAGCTGACCAGTCACTGCATAAAGTGGGTGTAACTGTGGGATTGTTCATTTCAGAAAGTTACAGAAATGGTTGGAGACAGTCCCATAATTCTGCTGTCAGTAAGGGGGTTTCAGATGCTCGCAAACAATTTGACAAGCACTTGTATAGTGTGTACAGCTGTATAGTGTGTACACACACACACATATATGTTCTTACTATTGCTATTTATCAACTTTTGGTTGTTCTGGATTACTCATCTGAATTATTTGATCCACTTCTGATCATCCACTCTGCTGTGCTGTCCTTTAATTCTTGCATATGGTATACCTGCAGTTATTTCACAATAAAAGCCCTGGTAAGACATAAGGGGGTTCTGTCCACTGTGAAATGCCAGAGGGATTTTTAATTAGAAATAGTTACAGGACGTGTTGAGTTTGTGTTAACAGTGTAATGCAGTAACTTTAACAGGGCAAGTGGGAGCAGATCAAAACAAGGCTTCTTACTAAAACATGACCAATTATACTGATCAAACAGAGGGAATTAGAAATAAAGACCTGCTTCAAATAAAGGCTCCACTCACTGTTTGCAGAAAATACAGTAGGTTAGTTATTTTCAATGACAATTTAAACTATGTTAAAACTATGTTATGCAACACTGCAACAGTCTAACCTTACCTGCGAGGGTTGTGGTGTGAAGTGAGTCTTTCCAGGTGTGAGAGAAGCACCTGTACGTCTGGCTAAAACAGAAATGACTGATATTCTGCTGTGGATACTAGTGCTAAGATTACAAGGGGCACACTTGGGTATATTGCTCAAACTGTACGAAAATAAAACATCCTTTCACCTATCATGTTTTGCTTTTGCTGTTGATTGTGTAGACCAATACATCCACTTGTTTAGAACACTGACATTTTAATTATTCTGAATGAAACACCATCTTGTTTGGATGCTCAGACTGGATAATTGTCTGTTTAAGCTGATTGCAGGGAGAGAAAGAGAGGCACTGCTGGGTGAGTTAGATTGACTTTTGTGCAACTGTGGATGGACTGTTGTTGCTGACATAGTCTGATCACGTCCTGCAGTGACATTCTCAGTCACCTGAGGAAGAGCAGCTCTTCTGGTTTGTCTACACACATCACACTAATGCAAGAACATCATACTCATCAAATGAGCTCTGTGGACCACAGCCTCTGACCCTGTTTACTGACTAAATGCAGATGTCACTTTATCCACTGTTCCTTTTTAAACAGACTGTTCAGCAGTCTTTGTGACTGAAGCTCCTGTCATCCCACTATGAATCCTCTTTCAAAGTCACTTAGATCTTTTCCTCTTGCCATGTTGATACAAAGTCAGAATCAGCTGGCCCTGCTCAGCATGTTTACACAGTACTTGCATTAGTTATGTTTCTCCACTCTTTGAAGTCTTCTGTTTACTTTGCAACTCTTGTTTTATATTTTTTTAATTTTTTGTCCACAGGAGGTGAAATGCCACAACCAATCTGTACTGTATTAAATATTTTTTGTTCTACAAAAGGTGTAAAAACACAGACATTTTGGTCCAAGGACCTTAAGGGGCCCTTAATGGGGTCTCAGGCAAGATCCAATTTATAATAGTTTAATTAGTAGTCACTTGAGGTTAACATTAATCGGTGTATCTATACCTTTGACTGCATAGGTTTCACATAGCTTTTGGATTAACAGCTTAATCATTACAAAAAAATCTTAGATCTTCAATCTTAGATGTGATTCCTTGAAGTTGAACCTAATAACCTGTGTGAAATGTCTCTTATTTTGCACAGGTGTTCCTACACCAACGGAGGAGGTTCTTCACCACACCCTAAGCATGCTGGTCCGTGAGCGGAAGATCTACCCAACACCTGACGGATATTTTATTGTAACCCCTCAGACTTACTTTATCACTCCAAGCCTAATCCGAACCAGCTCTAAGTGGTACCACTTAGACGAGCGATCTGTTGAGCGACACCAGCAGCAGCAGCAACATCAGAACCAACAGCAGCATCAGCAGACGCAGTGCACCTCCCCTCTCTCTGGCACCATCACCCCATCCACCTCAGGAGGTGTGCGAGATCGAACACACCCAAAGTCCAGCCAGAACCACAGTGGTGGAGGCGGAGGAGGTGGGGATTCTTTTTACAACAATACTTACCGGGGAGACGACCCCCCAAGCCTCCACACCACCCTGCAGCGGAGATCCCCCAAAGACCACCGGGAAGCGTACTCATCCCTGCACTCCCCACAGACACCTCCTCAGCAAGCAGGAGGCAACACAGAGAAGAGCCGCAGCACCCTCGGGTTCCCCTTCAAGACGGACACGCTAACCAAGCACCGAGGAGGGGGAGGTGGCGGGGGAGGAGGAGGGGGAGGAGGAACGACAGAGATAGAGAAACAAGCTAGTGGAGGAAGTGGTACAGGGAGTCGGAAGTTTGGTTTAAAGCTTTTCCGTCTGAGCTTTAAGAAGGACAAAGCCAAGCAGTTGGCCACCTTCTCTGCACAATTCCCCCCTGAGGAGTGGCCACTCCGTGATGAGGAGGCACCCAGCCAGCTGCCACGCCATGTTGAGATGGAGATCATCCGCAGAATCAACCCTGACCTTACCGTGGAGAACCTCGCCCGGCACACAGCGGTCATGAAGCGTCTTGAAGAAGAGCGCGCTCAGAGGAGCAAAGCATCATCAGCCAATCAGAGCTCTAGGAGTAGGAGAAGTGGAGGTAGACACAGAAAGCAGTCTCAGACCAAACTCAGCCGCTCACATAGCAAGACGAGAGCGTCTCGCGGTGAGCCGAGCGACAGTTCCCACCTGGAGCTGGCCGACAGGGACTATAGAGCCTACTCGTCCTCACTTGCTCGGTCACCGAGGGAACACGCCCTGGCCATGGAGCGGCAGCGGGCCCGGCTTCACCTGGCACACAGCAATCCCAACATCCTCGACTCCTCCCATCTTCCTGTC
Source organism: Toxotes jaculatrix (assembly GCF_017976425.1). NCBI lineage: Eukaryota > Metazoa > Chordata > Actinopteri > Toxotidae > Toxotes > Toxotes jaculatrix. The sequence goes on along the minus strand of NC_054403.1, from coordinate 2,160,648 downwards.
ACGCCAGAGTGGGATGTGTCTGGAGAGCTTGCCAAGCGACGCACAGAAATGCCTTTCCCCGAGCCAAGCCATGGCCCATCAGCCCACCACTCCAAAGTCCACCGCTCACACTCCCACACCCAGGAGAGGAAGTCTAGGAACGAACGCAGTGACAAGGCCAAGGAACGTTCCAGATCCATGGACAATTCTAAGGGACCGCTTGGAGCTGGGTTGATTGGACCACCAGATTATTATGATGACCGGAGCCGTTACTATACCGATGATGGAACCCTACGAGCCAATCAGAGCTCTTCTCATTACTCTCGTGCCACACCTCCCTCAGCTAAGCTGCCTGGGGAGTCTCTGGGGTTGGATGGTGGCAGGAGCTTAGAGAAGAGTAAGAGCAGGGATAGCCTGCCAGCATACTCACCTAAACCACTACCCCCCTCTGTCCCTCCTGATGATTACTTCCAATGCTCTGGTTCCACTGAGGCTGTTCTCACAGCAACAAACCCACTGGAAACTCTGGGCAAAAGTAGCCATGATGGACTAAAAGTAGGCAACACAGACAGGCAAACGGACAGACAGACACCCCATCCCCCAGAAAATAAGGAGGACTTAAAGGTGGGACCTAAGGGTGGCAGCCTGCCTCCAATACCTCTCTCTATGCCAGACCCACCCCTTCCTAATGGACGACCTCTCCACAGTGCCTCCTCTGGTCAGGAGAAACGTAAGGAGATCTTTAGTAAAGACACACTCTTCAAACCTCCTCCTAGCCTCCCTTTGCCCGGCTACAGCTCCCTGAGAAAACCCCCAGCCCTCACCTCTTCTACTCTGTCCACGTCCTGCGCTGTACTTGATTCCCAGGAGGCCTTTGATGCTCCCAAACCTCTGGTGGCCACACCATCTGTCCCCCAACAAGGGACTGAACCCACAACCAGTGCAGCAGAGGCCTCCTTCGACTACTACAATGTCTCAGATGATGATGAACTTGAGGAAGGCGGGACTAAAAGTCGAGGAGAGGACGAGAAGGCTGGGGGAGGTGTTGTTGGGATGGGAGGGGGTGGAGCAGGAACCATGCAGTGGCTGTTGGAGAGGGAGAAGGAGAGGGACCTACAGAGGAGGTTTGAAAGAACCCTCACCTTCCCTGGTGCTAAAGAGAACCTTCCAGAATCCAGTCAGAACCAGCAGTCAGCCCACTCTGCTAGGCTGGACAGTATGGACTCCAGCTCCGTCACTGTTGACAGTGGATTCAACTCACCACGGTGAGAACATGTCGATATATAATGCATACATTCACTCGGTTAGGCCTGAACAGTTTTTTAACTTTGAAGGAAACTTTTTATTTGATTCATTTCCCCTTAGTTTTAAAGTCAGCTGATGAGGTTTTTTTACTACTAATACACCAGGCTAATGAAGATTGCAGGTGACATTCGCAAGAACAAATCACGTCTCACTGTCTGCAGTTGGAAAAAAGTATTATCAGCAGTTGCTCAACAGACAATAATAACTACAACTCAATGTCTGAAATCATTCATTCATTCATCATTCACTCATTTAATAATCTTGATATATAAGAAACACTATAGAATAAATAAACACGAATTCTTATGAAGTTGTCATCACTGACAACTACAGTGTCAAACAACAACATTCATCAAATCCAATGTGTAAATGATAGTTTATGGGGTTGCAGCAAAAACTATTTTGTAATTTTGTCATATTTGGACTGATACAGCAAATATCCTACTCTGCATATATGCATATATACCGTTACATACCATTGTCTGCATGGCTTGGTGAGTACCCTGGGGCTCGAAAATGAATTTCTGTCTCAACTTATTTTGTTTTAGCGTGGATGATGGAAACAAACTCTTAATATGTCACAGTGGTTTTTGTCACTCTTGGACATTTTGAGTTGCCAAATTCCATTGCCAAATTAAATTACATTGATTATTGATAAATTAACTAATCCTTTCAGCTCAATCACAAGTTGACAGTGCCAATAAGGTACAATATCAATCATGAGAGAACTGCTAATAACAACTGCTAGTGACCTCTTCACTTCACTGAGCAAGGCCTCTACCAGGAGGCTGACGAGGGCTCTCCGGTCTGTGAAAACAATGTGAGGGTCTAATCCTGCAGAAGGGGAACTCAGACCAGGTGTTGTGAATCAAGTCTTTTAATGTCATGCAGCATGGAGACAAGACATACAGTTCACAGTGTGTTCTACAGTGTTGTCTGAAGAGTGTTCTCTGGTATGACTCTTTATACCTGTGGTCAGTATGCCATAAATACCTTTCTCAGCAGGAGAGACAATAAAGGATGTCTTCTGATTACACCTACTGTAAACACTCAGGACAGTTAACTCCCAGGGCATCTAAGATATTTCCAGATGAGGAGTTTTAGATAAACAGTTCATCCTAGGGGACATCTGTTCTAAATGACCACAAGGTAAAATCCTTATTTTCTTACAGCCTGAAAGAATGTGGGATAACTTGTACAAAGGATGGTTTTGGGTACAGGTTATTTCTAAATTAATAATCCTAAACTTAGTATCACTACGCACAGATGTTGTCCCTAAGGCCCCAGAACTTGCCGAACTTGCCATGCACCCCAGTGCAAGAGGGGAAGGCTCCCCATGCAAGTGACAGCATGGTGACAGAAATCCAGTGGCCGCAAATCTCGCTACCAAGAAAGACTGCATGTCAACACAGTCTGCTGCTTTTTGGTCGCTTTATTCTGTGAAATCCATATAAACCTCCCTAACACCACACAACCAACCTTTGATTCTTTTGCTTGTCCTTCCGCCTTTTTTTTTTTTCTACCAGCCGACGTGATCATGCAGACAATAAAGTTGTGTTCCAGTTATGACAATAAAGGTTGATTCTTATCAGCTCTGTAATCATCAGCTTGTCTTGATGACTTTTCCTTTACGCTGCTGACTCTCTTTACAACCACAGCAGGTGTGGCCTAACCTGTAGTCTCTCACTGGAGTGATGATGTCACTCCTGTGGTTTGACGCCTCTCAAACTACAATGATGTACAGCAGAAGTTTTTGGAGCAAGAACCAGACTTAAAATAACTACAGAAACCTCTGTGCTTATGTGCACATCACACTTGTTTTGATTAATTATTTTACAGTTTCTACTATAAATCAGAAGGTGTG